>NW_005871071.1:11105764-11128898 GCF_000147115.1 Myotis lucifugus
TCCTCATTGCTAAGGTCATTCTCAAGGTCATCGTCCCTCCTCTGTGGGAATGTTTCCTTCCCTTCGTCTCCTTCCTTCCTTCCCTTCCCTGCCTCAGTGTGCCGGAGTGCTTCTGTGCCAGCTTTATTGCACCATAAAGAAAATACAAAGTCACGGATCGTGTCCCCACCAGACCCTCAGCTCCTCAATGACAGCAATTGAGTCTTTAACTTCAAATTCTTAGAGCCCAGCACATCATGGACAATCAAAAATAAAAAAGGAATGAGTTGCCACATGAAATCAACATATGGGCTCTGGATTTATTCTAGAGCTAAATTAGGAGCAAGTCTTAACATTACACAGGATCCCCTTCCAACTCATTTACCCGACAAATATTGATTGTCGCTCTGTGCAAGCACTGTACACAGAGTCCTGGGGACTCAGAGATGGCACAGACACAAGGGGCCTGCGTCTGGAGGCACAGAGAAGGCAGCGAGGAACACGAGTTCTAAGAAAATGGCCAGCACTGACTGACCACAGCTGTTAGAAGCAGATCACTGCATTTACTCCTGCATGGGCCCTACGAGGTAGGCGCTTTCATTATTGTTCCCACTTCACAGATCAGGAGATTGAAGCTTTTAGAAGTGGAGAGACTTGCGATGGCACAACTAGTAACAGAGGCAGGATTTGAACCCAGGCTGCTCCTGGCCTCCTTTGCCCAAACAGAAAGATCTGCTCCAGGCATACTTCCTTTTACTGTGTTTCATAATTTTTCACAAATTGAAGGCAAGACCCTCCACCAGCAGAAAGATTACGGTTTGTTTTATTGTGGTACTTGCTGTATTGTGGTGGTCTAGAACCCAACCCACAACATGGGGTGTGCCTGTGTAAGGGTTTTATTTTCTTCACTAGTGACCCGGTGCATGGATTCGTGCACATTGAAAAGAAGTTAATTAGAACGTGGCCGACGGGGCGGGACTGGGCGAGATGGGCCAGACACACCCTGGAGCCAACCTCCCATGGTTCCTCCCCGGCGTCTGCGGAGTGAGCGGTGTCCCTCCGGCAGGTGGGTCCCTCGGCCTGGCCTGCGGGGATCGGGCCAAAACCGGATCTCTGACATCCCTCGAGGGGTCCCGGAGTGCGAGAGGGCACTCTGCAAAGTTGCTGTGGTACAAGGTGTGGAAGGTAAACACAAGTGTGCAGTAAGCCAGATTCAGGGCCGGCCGGTGTGCTAGTCTGTTGAGTGGCTGCTGCCAGGCTGGTGGGCCACCGGGACAGGTCAGTCAGCTGAGCGGCGCTCCCGCTGTGGGAGCGCACTGACCACCAGGGGGCAGCTCCTGCATTGAACGTCTGCCCCCTGGTGGTCAGAGCACATCATAATGACCAGTTGACCTGTGGGTCTTTCCCTCACTTAGGCTTTTATATATAGAGTAGTGGCCCTCAACATTGTCTGTAAACACCTGGGAGCTTAAAAACACCCACAGCCCACACGCTTCCTGCCTGGGTCAGGGGAGGGGCTCCGGGCGGTGTGGGCAGGACTGTACTTCCTCCTTCTGATTCTCTGGGTCTCCTACCAGCTGTGAACTCCCTGTGGCCTTGCAGTTGCCAAAGACACCTTCCCTGGGAGATTCCACGGTTTCCACACAGGGGGTGGGGCCCTCCAGGATGCCCCCAGCTTTCAGTATGAAGCAGCCAAGCTCTGTGGTCACAGTGAAGACAGCTGATCCTGGGTGGGCAGTGAGGATCCTGGGTGGGCAGCCTGTGGGCTGTGGACCTGGAGATACTCCCCACGCCCCCCCCCCTCTCTCTCTCACACACACACACACACACACACACACACACACACACACATCCTACAGGCAGCTCCGTTGAGAAGAGCCAGCAGAGCAGGAGGCCGGCTCCTGGCTCCACGTCTGCCTGCTGCTCGGACCCGCGCACTTGCAGCCCCCACAGTACACTACGTGGCTGCAGCCAGCAAGGCTGGGTTTCCCCTTCGGCACTGTAAGCGGGGACCTCAGCTCCCTTGCCCACTGGGGGGCACGACCTCTCAGGATGGAGGCTGGCAGTGTGGGGTGCACACGCAGGACACTTCCCTCACTGGCGATGTCCTGGGCTCCCCTCTCCTCACAGAGGGGTTGTATCATTTCACCGGACCCTCCCAGCTCGTCAGATGCAGAGCTTGGGGCTTCTCCCGGGCACACAGTCCCCTCGGTCAGCAGAGGGGGTGTCCAGCGTGAAGGGACTTGCACGGCCATCTCCCGGGGCCGAAACTTCCTGCCTCTCAAGTCCGAGACTAGACAGTTCACAAACCGCCTCACCGTGGGGCCGGCACTGGGGGCCAGGGCGAGTCCTAGGGCTTCCTCGCAGCGGTTCTCAACCTGTGGGTCGCGACCCCTTTGGCGGTCAAACGACCCTTTCACAGGGGTCACCTAAGACCATCCTGCATATCAGATATTTACATCACGATTCATAACAGTAGCAACATTACAGTTATGAAGTAGCAACGAAAATAATTTTATGGTTGGGTCACAGCATGAGGAACTGTATTTAAAGGGCCAGGAGGTGAGAACCTCTGCGGAGAAGGGCCGCGCCCAGCCTGTAATCATTTTGAAGGCGAAGACCCTCTTTTCTTTACCTTCATAGAGCCCCTTCCCCCTATGACTACATGGCACGTGCAGATGACCCTTAATGTTGTCTGAATGATGAAACCCAGTGACCAGTCCTTGCAAACACTCATGCCATGACTGCCGGCATACTTAGTCTCAAGGTTCTTAAGTTTTCATTAACTCAACAAATGCATGATGCCACTGTGGGCCAGGCACGTGCCAGCCACTAGGGATCCAACGATGAGCAAGACAAGAGCTGCTCCTGGAGCGCCGGGTGTGGCAGGAGAAGTTCATGTCCCAGATGCACATAAAGGCCACTGTGGTAAGGCCGTGGAGAAGGGGCCCCAGGACTGGGCAAGTGCAGGCCGGAGGGCCTGCGGGGCAAGGGAAGGCTTCTCTGAGGGAGACGCTGGCGCATCCACCCACCCACCCACCCACCGCCATCTCCCATTTCCAACGAGTTTGCTTAGCGAGGAGCCCAGCGCACCGTTGGCTGCTGGTAATTTAAGGTCCCGCAGAGCGAAGGCCAGTCCGCCTCTCCTGGCTGCCCAGTCCTGAATGCCAAGCTCAACAAGCTTTTAGGTGTAAGTTTTCTGGTCAACAGGAAGCAGAAGGTTTGTTTTTTTACACAGAGCGGCTTAAACTGAAACTGACCTCACCCTGGGCATCTCACCAGGTTTTCAGGGAGGGAGGGAGGCAGGGAGCCAGCTCTCCAGGGACAGACACACCCAGATTGCTCAACACCAGGGCCCTGCAGCCCAGGCACCTCCGGGGCCCCTTCCCTGCCTGACCGTGGGCCTGAGGGGATGCCCTCCTCAGTGCCAGCTTCTGTGGTCAAAGGTCCACTGGAGACAACCCTTCACAGCGCCTTCCCGGGGTCAGTGCAGGGAGAGGTCAGGGGCAGGCACGGACTAGGGACCCGTAGGCAGCCAGAGGCGGCACACAAAGCTGTCAACAATGAGGAAATGGGTGGGGACTGGTCCCCCAAGGCCTTGCCGCTCAGCTGCCCTCAACCCTTATCAGGGCTCTTAGCTCATAACCCTCAATAATTTGGGGTGCCAGTGGCCCTGTGACTGCCTCTCAGCCTGACTTTCCTCCTCAAGGGTGTGCCTCTGACTGTACCTCTTGTCTACCACTAAGAGAGTGACCGACCCACTAAAACCTTCCCAAGGGGGGCCACGTGGGGTCTTGAGAAGGGGACAGAAAACACGGCAGGTCCTCCCAGGCCTAACCTCGCCCCCTTCTCCCTCTCTCCTTCCTCCTGGCCCTACTGCTTTTCCTTTTCCTTTTTATATGTTCTTATTGATTTCAGAGAGAGGAAGGGAGAGGGAGAGAGACAGAAACATCAATGAAGAGAAGCATGGATCAGGTGCCTCCGGGCCCCTGAGGCAGGGACTGCTCCGGGCCCAAAGCTAGAGGGCGGAAGAGCAGTGAGGAAATAATGCAGCAATGAAATATCTCTGTGAAAATATTTCTAAATATTAACCTACCTCACAGGTTTACCCCTTAGATGACCCTCCCTCCCTTTTGTAAAACAAGGTTCTGGGAAGTTAGGAAACTTGCCCAGGTCCCCCAGCTCTGGACTGGAGTCAGGTGCTGACCCGTCCACTTGCTCCCGGCCCGCTGTGTCAGCTGGGAAGCTGAATTCATGTAATGATGTCTGATGGTTACTGGCAGGACCCCCGCCATCGGTCCTGGCATGGATGGAGACTGTCATCTCAGAGAAATGAAGGCGCTCACAGAGGCACCGGATATACCCACACCTGATAACCCACCGCTCCTCAGTGAGGGGGCCGGGCAGCCTGGCCAGGAGAGGCATTCCCTCCTGCCCTGGGAGGATTTATGGCAGGGATAATCTTGTTGCTATGGTAACTCTGTACTCTGCCTTCCTCTGTGGGTGGCATCGCTGAGACACTAGGTAAACCCAGCGTCTGGACTCTGCTCCTGTTCTCTTCACAACAAACCGACTGGTCACCACACAGACAGACGGAACTCCCAGCCCTAGCCCAATTGGTCCTGTCAGTGTGCTTCTTACCATCTTTAGCAACTCCCAGTTATTTGGGGGAAATAATCAAATCAAGTGGGAGAATTATGCCAGCCCGTTATTTCTTGAGATAAGTCAATGTGGAGCAGATTCTTTTCTTTTTGCAATACAATTCACATACCATAAAATTTGCCCCCTTTAAGCATACAGATCATGGTTTTTAATTGAAAAAGCAAATGGTACCACGAGAGGACTTTGGGGATGCTAGAAAGGTGCAGTAGCTTCTTTTGCAGGACGGCTTAATGAGTGCAGACAGTAATTATCAAAACTCTTCCAACTGAAAAATTAAGACCTGTTCATTTTATTATACATATAAACTACACCTTGATTAAAAATAATTTAAAAGGAAATGGTGCCACTTCAAGGAAATCTGAAACAAAATTTGAGAAATGTGCAGTAGTTGAAACACCCCACTGTAAACTTTTGTAAGAGCACAAACAGTGAACTTGTCTAAAAAAAAAATAACCAGGAAATAATAGGTCCCTTTTGCCTTATGATCTGAGCTCACTGCTCATTTATGTTGGTAGAGAGCATTCATATAAGCACGGGCATCATACAATAATCCAGCAGGTTCGCTTGTCTGAGGCAGCGTGGTCTTCACAGACACCGGGAATAGTATGAACTTCACGATAGCACATAACTGAGGAAAATCCACATACATCACTTGGAGTAAATACAAAAATGTGGAGTTTAATTTTCTGACCAGTATGCCCACTGTTCGAATAGGTAATATTTAATTATATGTGTGTTATATAAGTCATAGCAGGTGATTGAGCAGTAGTTATAAAATTTTCAGTTTTCCTTCTTTTTATTCTAATTTTCATGTTAAAGTAGTATTTGCATACAGGCAAATGATACTGTAAACCATGACCAAAACCAAAACAAAAAGCCTTAGTTTCTAGAGATTCTGTCTGTCTGTTCAGTCTGTCCATGTGGTGACAAGTAGGTTTGTTGTGAAGAGAACAGGAGCAGAGCCCAGATGCTGGGTTTCCTGAGGCAGCTTTCTAAGCAGGGGGAAAGACATTCATCAGAAAAACGAATTCCATTCCTCTCACAATCTTAGGTACAATCTTCACCCTTCTTTCTTATTCAAACCACATACCTTCACTTTTGAATGTGAAACTATATGTAATGTGCTTGTGTGAAAAGAGTGATTTCTAAAATACAGGTTATTTTTATATTACTCACCATTTTATAATTATTGTATCTTTTCTGGAGTGAGATCATCTATGTGGGCGTATGTGTAGGAGTTCTTGCCTTTAGCGAGGGGTACCTATGTAGGTGAGAGTGAATGTAAGATGCATTTATCTATGGGTGTGTGTGTGCTCTTGCAAAAGTTTTCAGTGGGGTGTTGTGAACCAAAGGTGGGCCAGTCACCACAAGTAGGTGTGTGTGAATTTCAAACAGGCAATATTCCCACTTATGGAAGAAAATAATTTTAAACACATTAAGAGCTTTCTACTTCATGATAATCATTTTCTAAAAAGAGAGGAGGGAACTCTTATTGATCTAGTACATGTTAAATACCACGTGAGGTACTTTATTCCTATTATCTTACATAGTCTTCACAACTCACCCACGCAGGTACAAACTAACCCAATTTTAATTTTTTTATTTTTTAATATATTTTTATTGATTTCAGAGAGGAAGGGAGAGGGAGAGATAGAAACATCAATGATGAGAGAGAATCTGATTGGCTGCCTCCTGCATGCCCCCTACTGGGGATTGAGCCCACAACCTGGACATACGCCTTTGACTGGAATCGAACCTGGAACCCTTCAGTTTGCAGGCCAATGCTCTATCCACTGAGCTAAACCAGCTAGGACCAAGGCTAACTCAATTTTATAGATGAGGAATCTGAGCCTTGTCCAAAGCAACCTAGGTAGAAAGAGCATGGGTGGCAGAGAGGTCTGATTTCAGAGTCTGTAATTTCATTCTCTACCACAGTCTCAACTAAAATGTGATGAATAAGTAATTAGACCTCACTCCAGTTTTCAGTGATATGGAATATGATTTTAACTTTTTTTACTCAGAAAGCTTACTTCACACCTTATGTGAGAGAGACTTAAAGATGTCTGCTCAAGGCTCACAGCCATCAAGCTGAATGGGTTCTAAGGGCAAACGGAACAATCCCCTGGCAGGGAAGAGCCCCCCTCTCTGGGCTCCTTCCCTAACCATCTCTCTCAACCCCCATCAGGGCCCAGATCCTCCTCCTCTGCCCACGTCCTTCGTGGTGACACTCCTCTCTGTTCAGTCTTCACTTCAGATGCTCTCTGCCCTCCGTGGGCAATCTCTTCTATGCCCTTGGCTTCACCACCCCTCAAACTACCTGCAGCTCACACCTCTGCAGTTCTCCAGACGTAATTTGCATAGATAGCTCGCTGAGCTCTCCAACGCAACTATTCCAAAGTCTAACTCATTTTCTTCCTGATCCACCCTTCCCTAAACATTCCGTTCCTTCTTCCTCCTGTATTCTGTGTCTTGGCACCACCACCTGCCCAACGAATCAGGTGAGAAATCACGGAGTCATTTTGGACTTCCCCCAGTTATATCCAGTTAAGCCTTGAGGTCTTCTCATCAATCGCTCTCAAATGCATCCGTTTTTCTCTTCTCCTTCAGCCAGTGTCTTGGTTAGTTGTGGCACTCACCACCCATACCCCCGACCATTGGCATCAGGTGGTCTCTGGCCTCCAAAGTCCCTGCCAGTGTGCACCCCCACCTCTAGCTGCTGTAGCTAATGCTCCATTAAGTAAAATGTTTTATCTCCTTCTCCAACTTAAAGCCTTTTTCTGGTGCCTTCGTGCCTGCAGGATAATAGCATAAAGGGCTCTACACATTCCACCTGCTCCACTGTACACTCCAACATGAAACTCCATCATCAAACTACTTCGTTTCCAGAATATAGCTCCTTTATCCCTCTCTGCCTTGGTAAATGTGCCTCCACCCAATGGCCTTGCTGACTTCTAATTATTGCCTTTTCAGGAAACTAGACTGGTTAGTCCTGAGGGGTCCATCTTCTTTGAGACGCTTCCCTTTGCGCCCTGTGCTCACATCTATCTTTGCTTCACGGTCACTGTATAGCTTTGTAGGTGTCTCCCTTTCCTATGCCAGATCCTTGAGGCCAGCACAAGGCCTACCACATAGTGAATGCTCAATAATTGTACTTATTTAAATTACATGAAAATGTTATATTTTTAAAGTTCAAAGTCCACATCTAAGAGAATCTTATCCAGATGAAACTCGGAAGAGAGCAGTTCAACACAAGCTTCTCTGAAGTCATTTCTGTGACCACCTGTTTATTGCGTATTCGGTACAACCACCTAACAACCAAGTGAGGCAACTGAACCCTGAGTTGGATTATGGACTGAAAAGTACAGTCACAAGGGACATTGCAATTAGAGAAAATGGAAATGGATTATATGTTAGGTGATATTATTGAAATAATGTTCAGTTTCTTGGGAATGATAATGGCATTAGTCAGCCAGGGTGTCCTTTCTTTTAAACATAAAAAGCTTTATGATGTCTGTAACTTATTTTCAAAGAATTCATTTTAAAAGAACATAATATAGCCCTAGCTGGTTTGGCTCAGTGGATAGAATGTTGGCCTGCCGACTGAAGGGTCCAGGGTTCGTTCCGGTCAAGGGTACATGCCCTGGTTGCAAGCTCAATCCCCAGTAGGGGCGTGCAGGAGGCAGCCGATCAGTGATTCTCTCTCATCATTGATGTTTCTATCTCTCTCTCCCATTCCCTCTCTGAAATCAATTAAAAATAAGTAAATAAAAGAGCATAATATACAGAGAGATATATAAAATGTGGGAAAATGTTAACTGATAAAAAAAATGTGAGTATTCTTTGTACTAATTGTTCAACTCTGCATGTTTGAAAATTTTCCCAAATAAAACATTCAGGGAAAATGCTAAGAACACAACCAAAATTAAAATAAATATTTTGAAATTTGAAAGGCACAGTCATCCCTCACAAATTTGCTCTCCTCGTTGACCAACCATCACAACTGTTGGTTTTTATTTGCCTAAATGGTATCATATCACACTTGAGAAACTTAGGCAAATAAAAGTGTGCTTCCTAATTGGTACATGTAATTCCTTGAGATCAACCGTTGAAGATTTTCATCTAGGAAAATTTTCAGTGATAAGGAAGCAAGAAAGGTTGGTGGAAGTAGTCTTGCTTTAGTCCTTTCAGAATTGCCAAGTCTCTAGTAAGAGCTAGTTAACTTTGCTGTGAAGGTGATAAAAATTTAGCCCTTCTCTTAAATTTCTATTATATTCAGAGGGAAGTTAAGAAAAACAATAATTTATCACCTTTATTTAATATAGTTAATGAATGCCCAGCAGGTGTGGCTCAGTGGTTGAGCATTGACCTATGAATCAGGAGGTCACAGTTTGAGTCCCAGTCAGGGCACATGCTGGGTTATGGACTCGATCCCCAGGAGCAGGCGTGCAGGAGACAGCTGATCAATGGTTCTCTCTCATCATTGATGTTTCTATCTCTCTCTCCCTCTCCTTCCTCTCCAAAATCAACAAAAATATGTTAAAAAAATAGTTAATGAACCTATTTTATTAGATAGTCTAATGTACCCAAGAGAATTGAAAATATATAGCTATAAAAACAAATAAAATAAGAAAGAAAAGAAAAAACAAAAAATTAACAGAAAACATATGGCTACACAAAATCTTGTACATGGCTATTCACAGCAGCATCCTATATAATGAAGAAGTGATAGCAAATTAACCCTCACACCCTCACAAGAAGGCTGCCTATGACCAGGCCGGCAGGGGGGTTAGTGAGGGACTACCAAATGACTGAACAAGCAGGCTGCATGGGCAATTAGGCTGGCAGGAGGGGCAGTGAGGGGCAACTAGACCAATGGGAGGCAGTTGGGGGTGACCAGGCCAGCAGGGGGGACAGGTAGGGGCAACCAGGCAGGCAGAAAGGCGAGTGATTAGGAGCCAGCAGTCCAGGATTGTGAGAGGGATATCCGATCCTGGGGATTGGGCCTAAACCAGCAGTTGGACATCCCCCAAGGGGTCCTGGATTGGAGAGGATGCAGGCTGGGCTGAGGGGACCCCCTCACCCCCCTGCACGAATTTCATGCACTGAGCCTCTAATTATTCATAACAGCCAGAAATAGAAACAATACAAATGTCTATCAACTGATAAACAATGGGACATTAGTCATAGAAAGGAATTAAATACTGATACATGACACAACACAGATGAAAATATTATGCTAAGTTAAAGAAACCAGACACAAAGGCCACATAATGTATAATTTCATTTGTATAAAATGGTGAGAATAAAGAGTTTATTAGTGTTTGTCTGGAGCTAGGGATAGAGGGGTCAGGAATAGGGAATTATTGCTAATGAGCACAGGGTTCTTCTGGGGGTGACAAAAATGTTCTGAAATTAGATGGTGGAGATGGTGGTAGAACTTAGTGAATATATTAAGAAACACTGAATTGTGCACTTTAAATGGATGAATACTATGGTATGTGAATTATATCTTAATTGTATTTTTAAAAGTTAACATAGCCCCAGCTGGTTTGGCTCAGTGGATAGAGAGCATCAGCCTGGGGACTGAAGCATCCTGGGTTTGATTCCGGTCAAGGGCACATGCCTCGGTTGTGGGCTTGATCCCCAGTAGAGGGCATGCAGGAAGCAGCCAAACAATGATTCTCTCTCATCATTGATGTTTTTCTCTCTCTCTCCCTCTCCCTTCCTCTCTGAAATCAATATATATATATATATATATTTTTTTTTTTAAGTTAACAAAGCAATTTTATGGAACACTCCGAGGGGAACCCAAGGGCTTGCTGGGTTTGATTGCACCTTTGGTCTCCAAGTCACCACTGGCCAGAGCAAAGAGGGGCCCCAGACACTGCAGGGTGCTATGCACCCTCCCCCCCAACCACCCTCACAGGGTCATCGTAGGGCCAATCTCAGCAGACCCCACATTCCCACTCACCACCAGAATCCCAGTACAGTCTTCGTGTACGTCTCATACCCCATCTCTTCTTCATTGTCCTTCACTGTACTGTCCTGTACTGTCATCCAATATTTGGGTTTGTTCATTGCTTTATCTCACCTGTATCTAAACAGTGCTGAGCCAACAGTAGGTGCTTAATAAATTTCTAGTGGATGAATAAAAGTTTACACAGAAATTTGCACTGAATATTAAAATATGACTCTATGCTTTAAAATGTTTTTTCTCCCATAAGACTTTCTCCTCCATTTAAATAGGTATCTAATCTTTAAGAAATCTTGCACAAATGGTGTTTTATTATAGATAATAAAATTTATGAATCTTTATGTTAAAACATTCAGGCATCATAAACATAAATATTTCAATATTCAAAATTCAAATTTACAACAAGAAATTTATTTTTAGACTGTGGTTATTGCTGTGCCAACTTTATAATTCCTTATTCAGAGTCAAAAGTGTAGGCAAGCCCTAGAAACGTAGCAGAAGCATTTCCGCACACTGGATCCATAATCTAGATTGTGCAGAAGTGTTTCCGCTAGATTCATAGGGCGCTCTATGGAAGAAAGAGGCCAGGACTGGTCATCTGGTTGCCCTTCGGACCTTCTGCAACTCTTCAATGGGTTTCCATTGTTGGTTGATTGTTATAAGCTTAAATAAAAAAGCAAAATAAAGCATTTCGTTAGGATCTGTCCTTCATCCTTACATCCCCCTTTGGGATGTGTCCACACTCCTCTTTAGAAAAAGCATCACCTTAGCATTTGTAGCCAAACAATCACCTCCTCTTCCCATCTCTAAAGCATGGACAAAACAGTAATATGGGTTGGTTTCTATCACACTCAACCTCCAAAAAGCCCTTGGGTTCCTGAGTGTTACAGGATCAGAGAGAAAGGTCTTATCCATCCGTCCCCTTTCATTTAACAAGATCTAGATTTTTAAATTTCCCATGGTTTTATAAGTTTACAAAGTAATCTGCTCCCTGTGCGTGGATGTGTAATGCTCCTAGTACGGGGTGTGGCAAAATTTCCTCATTGTAATTACTCAATTAAAGGACTCACAGTCAGAGATTCTCATTTACCCTCACAATTCTTCTATTACCCCAGGACCTAGGCGATGTAGGTAGTTTTAAAAGATCCTAAGTGTCCTCACCAGGTCAAACTGTGTTATTTGAAAGTTTTGTTTAAAAATAAAATAGCTTTCCTGACAGACCTAAATAGTGTTCAATGTAACAGACTAAATGTTTCTCACTTCCAAAATATTTAAAATGTAAAAAGCATTTGCAATAGTCTCAAAAAGGTAAGTGAATATTAGTTACTTTTGCTTAAAATGCAACTTCTGTTTTCAGGAACTCCTGCAATGGTCCATAATAGACCTTATATTAACTTTAGATAAATTATGGAAAAAGTGACATATTAATATATGGGCCAGGCATGGTGCTAAAGGACTCTCTGTATTTTATCTTCTTTAATCCTCTTAAGTCTGTTATTGTACCCATTTTATAGATTCTGAGAACCTCAGAGAGGCCAAGTTGTCTAAATCACCTGTGAAGCTCAGCTGGTGTGGCTCAGTGGTTGAGCGGCGACACATGAACCAGGAGGTTATGGTTTGATTCCCAGTCAGGGCACATGCCCGGGTTGTGGGGTCTATCCCCAGTAGGGGATATGCAGGAGGCAGCTGATCAATGACTCTCTCTAATCACTGATGTTCCTCTCTCCCTCTCCCTTCTGCTCTCTGCAATAAAAAAATATATTTTTTTAAAAATAAAATTGCCTGTGAATAACGAGCAAGAGTCTGAACTAGATCTCTACAACTCTGTAACACTCTCTTTAACACTACATACACCAAATGGCACCCTAAAAGTGAAAGGTATTAAACCTATTTTGCTGACAATGATGCTAAGGCTTGGCTAAATGTAAATCACTTTTTAATGCGGCAATTACCTTTCCAGGTACATTGGGATCCACATTTTCCCAAGGTTCTGGATTTCTTTTTCGATCAATGCTAAACAGAAAAGAAAGCTGATGAAATATTAACGTAGGTGCATTTAAACCAGCCCTGATATGGGGTCTATAAACATGCTAGGGACAGATCCGGACTGCATGCTAACTAAGGCTTCCATCCGTTGGTGAGCTGCAATTGACGGGAGATTCCTTAAAGGAGCTTCGGTTTGGCTCAGACACTAGGGGTTATTTCCTCTGCAGGTGAGGAGGTCTGGATTCCACTTACTGGGCTCGACTGGAGAACCTTCTCTAAAGAGCAGCAGCGGTGGAAGTCCAGGCCAGGAGGAAGCACTAATGTCCTTGCCCACAGGACCAGCAGGAGGGCTGGGCTCGGCCGCTGCAGGGGGTGACCCTAGGGGTCCTGGGTCCCGCTCCCAGAGCTGCCCTTTCCAGCCCTGCGAGCTCAGTTCCAAGTTTCTCTTTTCCTCGTGTCCCAGGAAGCCTGGTATTTCACTTATTATATCCACAGCTGAGATTGGGTCCATTGCAAACAACTAAATCTACAAACTCTACTGCATTGGGAACGATCTTTCCAGTAAACTGAAAGTTTATTTTATTTTTTTAGTAAACTGAACATTTAAAATTTCATTTAAAATGATCTAAGTCTGATAGCCCAAAAGACCATTTAAGAATTTTAAATGTCAAAACTTTATCAAACTTTACTTTGCTGCCGGAGAAGAGGGAGTGGCAGTGGATGGAAGGACACTGAGAACCAAGGAACGAACTAATTTTATGAAAATCACAATTTGCAGTCTTCTGACACCAGGATGCTTCCCAGCCCTGACTCCCCTTCTCAGCTGGGCGGTTTTGTCCAGGGGAGGGGGAAGGGGAAGAAGGAAATTGATGTCATACATTTCATAAGCTGCAGGTCCCCCAACATTTCTAAAAACGTGTCTGTGAATGATGTCTACTTACATCACATCGGGTTTTTTATTAAGGGAATAGACAGCAAAAGATGACGCTCCGCTCGCTGCCGCCGTTATGATTAACGCCAAAGGAATAAGCTAACAGAGAACATTGAATTCGTTAAATTAAGGGCAAATCCCGCTGCTTCAAAGTGAAATGTAACAGAATAGCTATGCACCACCCGCTCATCTTTAAAAATAAAAAATTGTAGTCAAGATTTTTCCATTGCTTTAAATACTTACTTCCTTATTTTTCATCAGGACTCGGAAAACCTTCATGATGACCGCAGTGTAGAATGCCAAATCTAGACTAAAAAAAAAAAAAAAAATCCAAGATGTTGATGAAATTTCAGCCCCTAGGACCACACTCCGTGGGCGCCAACAGATCCAACGAACTCTCCAAGGCAGCCTGCGGCCGGCTCACCTGGGGGCGGGGCGGGGCGGGGCGGGGCGACCGACGCGCGCGCGGAGGATGCAAACGACCACGACCTCAGCGGCCGGCCGGGCGCGCTCCTTATAAACTGACCATAACCGTCCGGAAGGGCCGGGCCGCGGCGCTCTGGTCACGGGTCGGGTCGCGGACGTGCGGGACCTGACTCGCTTTCCCCGCTCGGCGCCCGGCGCGAGAGCGCCCCCTGCAGGACGCCGCGCGCGCAGACCCTGCGCAGCCGAATGCGGGCGCCCCCTGCCGTTCGCTGCGATTATTACCCGCCCTGGCTGGGCGTTGGCGCTCCGGGAACTCAGGGTGTGGAAGCGGGTGGTACTGAGAACAGGGGGATCGCTGCTGGCCAGGGCCTGGGTGAAAACCTGCGCCCTAAAAAAGGGTCCGGAAAAGGAGCTGCAGAGCCAGAGGCAGCGAAATTAGAATTACACCCAGCAAGCCACATTTCCGCTTCAGTGAATGCCCAGGTTGATGAACTTGTGGGAGATGCAAGGTCAGTATGGAATTTGGTCTTCCCCAGGATGACTACCAGGCACAGCTCCCACCTTTTAAACCCCAAAGGAACCCACTCAGGACACTTCATCCTCTGTGGCTGCCCCAAAGCCCATAATCCCTCGGGGGAGCTTCCCTTCCCCACCAGAAACTTCTAGCACCTTCTCTAGCTGCTGCAACCCAGGTTTTCAGGGATGTGGAGCTATACTGCTTGGTTCCCACACACCAGGAATTAGATTTTAGTCAGCCCAGCTCAGGCTTTGTAATGAAAATATTATTTTATTAAATACTTTTTGCTAAAATTAATTCTGCCTACCCTTCAGTGGGTACCTAATTACCAGGTTTAGCAATTACTGGATTTGCTCAATTTTGGCAGGTCTGGGGGTATACCTTTGTCTAAGGTTATTGATGTGGCTCAGAAAGGAGTTTCCGCTCAATGCACAGGGAAAACTATACTTCCCAGGTGCTTAGAAACTGAAGTATTTTAATTTTCTCACCACTATTAAGAACAACTCTTGGAAGCTGTCCAGAGCCATCCTCAAATCAGATTAAAACGGAGTCAAAGCCGACAGATTGGTGGTGGTTACCAAAGGGGAAGTGAGGTGGGGGAGGATGAGAGGGTAAATATATGGTGACAGAAGGAGACTGGGCTTCTGTGGTGAGCACACAATACAGATGTTTTATAAAGGTGTACACCTGAAATGTATGTTACTAACCAATATTATCCCAATAAACTTGGGGTGTGGGGGGGAACGAAGTCAAAGAAATCCTTGATCTGACATCATCATTTATTAAGTATTTTAATGAGAGAAAACACATGGCTTTTGTCCTCAGGGAGCTTCCAAAGTTCTGATGAGACATTTTCACATCAAAATTCAGCTTCTAACCAAAGTATGGGTACCAGACTTCCAGACTGACACTAGGAACTTTTTCTAGAAAAAAAAAAAGGGGGGGCCTCCAGCTAGAGCCTGAGGGAGGGGTTCCAGCCAGGGATGGCAAAGGCTCAATGCTGCCTTGTCCTATAAAACCAATACGGATGGAGAATATGAATGAAAGCTGTCAGAATTCTAAGTTTTCTAGGTATTTCCCCTACTACTCAAAAGTGAGGGGTCAGGTTGTTAGAATAACTTAGATGAATTATATGCCTATAAATAATTATTCCCCAAATAGTGAGGTTTGGCTTAATCAATGTGTCCTGGCTTCAATCAGAAATAGAAAATTTTCCAACTTAACATCTATGACTTCATATATTTCATGCACTACGCTCTGATCAGACCCTTAATTCCTTTTGGTTGTATGTAACTTTCTGCGTGATTTGTCTGAGACCCATGCTCCCAGCTGCCATTACTGTCTCATTTGCGTATACTTGTGAGTGAAGAAAGGCTCAGTGAGATGCTTACCTGATATTGTTAGATGAGAAAAACAAGTTACATAGTAAACCATGTCTTATCTATGCATCCATAAGGAACTGGAAGGTTAAATACTCAAGTGTTTTCTTTGTGTTCATCTGTATTTTCTAGCATTCTAATTGCTTTCATAATAATGGAAAATAAAGATGTATACATAATCTACCTCCTTAAAAATACTTATAAAAGGAAAAATAGTAGCTATACAGTGGAGAAACTCAATAATTCCATAAACAAGTGGTCAAAATTAACGTGATCTCTAAGGACACAGCACTTACATACTGCTCACTGGTAAGGCAGAGCCTGAATCTATCATGGTGCCATATCAGACAAACACAGATCAGGAAGCATCTTCTTACCTAATAATAGACAAACATGGTAATTGACCATACCTTCGCTACGCCTCCCATTGGCTAATCAGCGAGATATGCAAATTAACTGCCAACAAAGATGGCGGCCAGCAGCCACGGAGCTGGAACGAGCAGGAAGCTTGCTTGCTCCAGGGATGGAGGAAGCAAAGGTTCCCCGCCTGCCGCGGCCCGGCTCTGAGCTCCGAAAGCAACAAAGTTTCAATTATAGAAGCTAAACAAACCCCAGATACCTGCTTTCAGCGGCTGTGGCCACAGAGCTGGAGCGCAGGAGGCTTTCCCTCCCACCCGCCCTTGCCGGCTCTAAGCTCCTCTCAGGCAACAAAGTTTCAATTATAGAAGGTAAATAAATCCCAGATACCTACTTTTAGCCAGTGTGCCCACTGAGCTAGAGCCTTGGGCTGCCCCTGGCGATGGAGGAAGCCAAGCCCTGGCCCCAGGCTACAAAGTTTCAATTATAGAAGGTAAATAAATCCCAGAAAAAAAAAGAAAAGAAAAAAAGGAGAGGCTGGGAGCTTCTGTTGCTGGGGAGGCTTGGCCAGCCTGAAAATGGCCCTCAGCCCTTCACCCAGACTGGCCAGGCACCCCCGTGGGGACCCCCCACCCTAAAGGTGGTGTGGCCAGCCTGAAAACAGCCACCAGCCCCTCACCCAGGATGGCTAGGCACCCCAGTGGGGACCCCCACCCTTCAGGGCAAACCAGCCAGCCCCCACCCATGCACCAGGCCTCTATCCTATATAATAAAAGGGTAATATGCAAACAGACCCTAACAGCAGAAAGACTGGGAATGACTGGTCACTATGGCACACACTGACCACCAGGGGGCAGACGTTCAATGCAGGAGCTGCCCCCTGGTGGTCAGGTCGCTCTCACATGGGAGGAGCTCTGCTCAGCCACAAGCCAGGCTGATGGCTGCCAGTACAGCAGTGGTGGTGGGAGCCTCTCCTGCCTCCTCAGCAGCGCTAAGGATGTCTGACTGCAGCTTAGGCCTGCTTCCCGCTGGCAAATGAACATCCCCCAAGGGCTCCCTAGCTGCCAGAGGGATGTCTGATTGCCAGCTTAGGCCCAATCCCCTGGGAAATGAACCCAAACCAGCAGGTGGTCATCCCCCGAGGGGTCCCAGACTGCAAGAGGGCACAGGCCGGGCTGAGGGCCTCCCTGCCCCGTGCACAAATTTTTGTGCACCGGGCCTCTAGTTGTTCTATAAAACAATTTGTACTCTTCAAAAAATGCCAAGGACAAAAAAGACTGAGGAACTGTTTCAGATTAAAAGAGGCTAAAGAGTAAAGAGACAGCCCAGCTGACGTGGCTCAATGGTTGAGCATCTACCTGTGAACCAGGAGGTGGCTGGTTCGATTCCTGGCCAGGGCACATGCCTGGGTTGCAGGCTCCATCCCCAGTAGGGGTGTGGAGGAGGCAGCCGATCAATGATTCTCTCTCATCATTGATGTTTCTATCTCTCTGACCCTCTCCCTTCATCTCTGAAATCAATAGAATATATAATAAAAGAAAAAAAAAAAGAGTAAAGAGACAGGATGACTAAGTGGAGCATAGGGTCCTAGACTGGATCCTGTATGACTACTGGCACAATGGAGGAAAATCATGGGTCAATAGATTGATATATTGTATCAATGTTCAATTTCCTGAATTTGATAAGTGCACTGTGGTCATATAAGAAAATACCTTATTTGTAAGAAATACGCACTGAAGTATTAAGGGGATGAAGGGGCATTAGATATAATACCTATTCTTAAACACAGGCATACCTCAGATATACTTCAGATTCGGTTCCAGACCACTGCAATAAAGTATCACAATAAAACGAGTTGTAATCTTTTTGCTGGTGGAGAGTCTTGCCTTCAATTTGTAAAAAATGCAACATCTTGGGAGCGTAATAAAGCAAGGCGCAATAA
The DNA here is from genome assembly GCF_000147115.1 of Myotis lucifugus. Lineage (NCBI taxonomy): Eukaryota > Metazoa > Chordata > Mammalia > Chiroptera > Vespertilionidae > Myotis > Myotis lucifugus. The sequence continues at coordinate 11,123,918 of NW_005871071.1, forward strand.
AAATGAGGTGTGTTCAGCATATAGCAAAATGTTAAAAAATGGTGAATATGGGTTAAGAATATATGAGTTGTTTGTGCTATTCTTGCAACTTTTCTGTAAGTATGAAATTATTTCAAAATAAAGTTTAAAAGCAATCAAACAAAAACAACCACCCCACTACAAAATCAACGTAATATATATACTTTCTTTCCAAATTATGGTATTTTAATATACCTTTTAGAACTAAGATGAATCTTGGCTTATCAGGCACAAGATTGTTCTATTTTTTTATTTACAGGAAATACCATATATACAAACCCTAAAAGTGAATTTGCAAACTATAGTGCAAGTTCACATTTTAATTGATACTTGAGCAGGCATGTAATTTTAAAATATCCTCTAAGTTAGAAAATCCTTGTTTTTGAAATAAGTTTTATGGTTTTTAGAAAGTGCTCCTGTTTCACTGTGGTTGCTTCTAGTCCATCTTCTTGCAGAGCCAGCAAGGCAGCCTATAAGAGACAATAAGAGATAAGTTGCTCCATTTCTGTTTTGTAATATATAAAGTCTGAATGCAAAAATCTCAGTCATATTTCATAGAATTCCAGTATCCATGACAGTAAGAACATTAAGCTAAAAAGTTAATGATTGAAAGTCCTCTTAGAACTTTGCTTCTACATTAAACTCTGGCCTTAAATAAGAAAAAGCAAATTGCAGAATAATATATACATTATGAGCCCATTTACATACTTAAAGATGAAAGACTATCTTCTTGACCTCAGACTAGGAGTTTCTAAACAGGACACAGCACTGACCATAAAGGAACAGATCAAATATATACTTTATGACCCAACAATTCTCTTTATAGATATATACATACATGAAACACATATATACTCATGTATACCAATAGACATGTTCAAGTTGTTCATAGCAGCATATTTCATAATAGCAAAATAGCAGTAACCTGAATGTTCAGGAGTGCTTTCCTTAGGGATAGAGAGTGGGAAGGCCCAAGAAAAGCTTCTGGGAAGTTGCTAATATTCTTTCTTAACCCGAGTGGTGGATATACAAGTGTGTTCACTTTATGTTAATTCAATGAACTGTATCCTTATGATCTGTGCATCCTTCTGAATGTTATATTCTATAGAGGTTTATGGAAAGAATATATGCACCCCTATGTCCCTTGTAGCATTATTTATAACTAATAAATAGTGGCCAGGTGTATGAATTTGTGCATATTGAAAGGAAATTAATTAGAAGAAATATTTTAATATCGCTATTCGCTCTTGCTCTATAATAGAAGTGTCAACCAAATTCACGATCGACAATGACAGATAGAAACACATGCATGCGACTGGCACCAGCAAGAGCTTTATATGTATCGTGCATGCGCGAGTCAACTTAGCCTTTTATATATGGTCTATATCAGCCGTGGGCAAACTACGGCCCGCGGGCCGAATCCGACCCGTTTGAAATGAATAAAACTAAAAAAAAAAAAAGACCGTACCCTTTTATGTAATGATGTTTACTTTGAATTTATATTAGTTCACACAAACACTCCATCCATGCTTTTGTTCCGGCCCTCCGGTCCAGTTTAAGAACCCATTGTGGCCCTCAAGTCAAAAAGTTTGCCCACCCCTGGTCTATATAGAAGAAACTTGTTTAATTATACCTGCTTTCTGATTTTGCTAAACCTTTTCCAGCCCACTGAAGCACCCCAACTTCTCTTTCAGGTAATTGTCAGCAACACAGCAGTAAATATCAACATGAAGCAGATTATTATTGCAGATCACGCAGAGAGAACAAAGGGTAAAATATTTAACTGTAGCAGTGTTTGACTATATTCTGCACAGTGAGAAAACCTGAAGTCATTTTCAAGTTCCACCATTTCTTACTTCTTTTCAGTCAGGTCAAGTTTCTAAGCTTTCTAAATCTCTGTTTTCCAGCTAATGAAAAGAAAATAGGATTCTACTGAGTCTCCTATCTACCTACTCCAGGACTTCTGTGAGGATCAAATGAGATGAGGCATGGGAAAATGCTTCACAGACATTTGGTTAAACTGTAAAATGTTTCCACCTGGCTATAAAATGTCATGTTTCTGGGCTGAAGAAACTCCAAGGAGGCTAGTCACTAGGGAGAGGAAGCTGGGTGTTGCTACATGATGTCATTACCCGGCACCCACAGCCACCATTTCCAGGCTGGGCTGGGCTGTGGGCCACATTTTGCGCCATGGGGTCTCGGCAGCGTCAGCTGCGATTTGGTGGGCTGTCACTCCAGGTTGGTGGCGGGGCCTGTGTCCCACTTGGGGGGAGCCGAGTGTTGCTTTGTGGGCGCCAGGTCCACGGTGCCATTTCTCTGTAAATGGACAGTGCGCGTCACGGCAGCTCCTGCATTGAGCGTCTGCCCCCTGGTGGTCAGTGTGTGTCATAGTGACTGGTCGGACAGTCGGACACTTAGCATATTGGCCTTTTATATGTATAGGTAGCCAAGGTATGGAACAATTCAAATGCCCATCCAGAGAACAAGTAGATAAAAAAGCTACAGTGCACACATAGAATGGAATATTACTCAACAATCTACACTAATAAAAGAGAAACATGGTAATTAGCGTACAACCGCTACCCTTTTCATTGGCTAATCAGTGAGTATATGCAAATTAACTGACAACCAAGATGGCGGCCGGCAGCCATGCACTGAAGCGAACAGGGAGGCTTGCTTGCTCCAGTGACTGGCGGACTCCAACGTTCCCCGCCTGCCGCTGCCGGCCTCTGACCTGGCCGTTTGAAACATTGTAACAAATATAGAAGCTAAACAAAACCCCAGAAACCAGCTTTCAGCCGCCGGGATCTCAGAGCTGGAGTTATACATTGTTTCGATTATAGATCGCAAACAAACCAGATACCAGATTTCAGCAGCGGAAGCCTCAGAGCTAGAGCCAGAGCTAAAGCTGGCCCAGAATGAAAAAAAAGAAAAAGAAAAAAAGGAGCGGTTGGGAGCTTCAGTCAATCGCCAGCCTGAAAGCAGCCCTCAGCCCCTCACCCAGACTGGCCAGGCACCCCAGTGGGGACCCCCACCCTGAAGGGTGTGTGACCAGCTGCAAACAGCCATCATCCCCTCATCCAGGCTGGCCAGGCACCCCAGTGGGGACCCCCACCCTGATCCAGGGCACCCTTCAGGGCAAACCAGCCGGCCCCCAGGCCTCTATCCTATATAGTAAAAGGGTAATATGCCTCCCAGCACTGGGATCAGCGAAGCCGCGAGGCCTCCTGGCACCGGATCAGCGTGACAGGGGGCAGCGCCCATACCCCCTGATCGCCCTGCGACTCTGTGTGTGACAGGGTGCGGCGCCCCAACCCCCCCCCCCCCCCCCACAGGCCCTGCTCTGTGTGTGACAGGGTAGAGCCATAACCTCCCCATCGGCCCTGCCCTGAGTGTGACAGTGGCAGTGCCCCAACCCCGATCGGCCCTGCTCTGTGCGTGACAGGGGGTGGCATCACAACCTCCCGATCCGCCCTGCTCTGTGCATGACAGGGGGCAGCGCCCCAACTCCCCAATCGGCCCTGCTCTGAGCCTGACCAGGGGCTGCACCTAGGGATTGGGCCTGCCCTCTGCCACCTGGGAGCAGGCCTAAGCCAGCAGGTCATTATCTCCTGAGGGGTCCCAGACTGCGAGAGGGCACAGGATGGGCTGAGGGACACCCCCCCCACCCCCCAGTGCACAAATTTTTGTGCACCGGGCCTCTAGTAAATAATAAAAAAAGAAATCCTACCATTTGTGACAACATGGATGGACCTAGTGGGTATTAAGTGAAATAAGTCAGAAAGATTAAATACCATATGATTTCACTTATATGCAGAATCTAAAGAACAAAATAAATGAACAAACAAAATTTAAATAGGCTCATAGATACAGAGAACATGCTGGGGGTTGTCAGAGGGGAGGGGGTTTGGGGCACTGGGTGAAAAAGGTGAAGGGATTGAGCAGAACAAATTGGGAGTTACAAATCAGTCATAAGGATGTAAAGTACAGCACAAGGAATACAGTTAATATTATAGTAACTATGTATGGTGCCAGGTGTGCCCTGAAAATATCGAAAAGACCACTTTGTAAAGTATAATCATCTAACTTGGAACTAATACAAAATAATATTGAATGTAAACTGTAATTGAATAAAATTAAAATATTAATAAAAAATTATTAACAAAATTCATGGGAAGGGAAAACTGGACAATGGCTTCTTTTGCCCTAAAATAAAGTCTAAATGCCTTAACGTGTCTTATAATGACCTGAGTGATCTAGCCACTGTCCACCTCTTCAATAATGTCATTACTTATCTCCAATTGTCTGCATATTTTATTCCCTCTGCCTCAAACGCTGCTCTTCCCTCCTTTAGCCTGCTACTCCATCATCCTCCTAATTTCAGTTTACACATACCCTCTCTCAGAAAGCCTTCTGTGACACCCAATCTGGGTTGGTGTTCTTCCTAGATGTTTCCAAAGCACCTTAAATTCCCCCAACTCACTACATTATTTCCAATCGCCAATTAGTATTATGACTTGCCTCTCTGCACACTCCCCATCAGCCCATCAACTCTATAGGACGGGGCTGCATCTGTCTGTTTCACCCTGCCCAGTGCCTGCCACATAGACGTCTTTCAGTAAATACCGAGTGAATGAAGATCAAGGAAGACATGTTCTGAACCATAGATTTCTCCACCAATTAACTTACTTCTTTGCAGAGGTTTCTAAGATCAGCTCCAGAGAAAAAACAGGTTTCTGCTGCTAAGTTTTCTAAAGAAACATCAGGTCCCACTGGCATGTTTTTTGTACAGACTTTCAAAATAGAAAGCCTGCCCTGGAACAAAATATAATATGTTTGTAACCTTATAACATTTATGTTTGATAGATGCTATATTAAAACATTTCAAGTTATAGTTGCCTATCAAATATATATATATGTGTGTGTGTGTGTGTGTGTGTGTGTGTATAAAAAAAGAATATAT
>NW_005871071.1:11128998-11140918 GCF_000147115.1 Myotis lucifugus
ATATATATATATATATATATATATATATATATATATTTGAATTAAACAATAAGAATCACTTCTGAAGAGGTAAGAAAGATTAACTCATCCATGGCTCATATGACAATGGTAAAAATAATGACATCATGATAAAATTTTAGTATTTTTATAGTTGACTTTTAAAATAGCCAACCATAGATATATCTCTTTAAGAGGCATGATGAATCTCTCTTTTGGGTATAAACAGTGCCATCAGACATGTTTAAAAGTAAACACATGAACTGTCAGACACAACTTAAAAACATAAGACATTAAAAATTAAAAAAATTTTTTTCATCCCTTCAAAACTTGATAAAGGCCCAAGGAAGAGAAAAAATTCTTTCTCCGTGTCTTTCACCACTCCCTGCCAATGGCCCTGGATGTTAAGGGCAAGGAATTCACTCATTCTTTGGCTGTGAATACCTTATGGAATCTCAGAATCTCAGATTTCTCCATGTAAAACAAGGATGCTGACCCATATAAGCTCCAAAATCCTTGTAACACTTTACAGTCCCTCCTTTCTAGTTGAAAAATAATGATGAGTAGACTCACCAAACTCACTGAAGTAACTACCTTACTTTTAGGTTTATGTTTCTCTGAAAATAGCGCCGGAATACCCAGAAAAAGCAGATTGAAAGGCAGGAAGAATGCAGAATCCAGTGTACAACACATACCATGTACACCCATATCCTGTTTGGGATTCAATTCTGCCAGTCTCCTCAGAGTTCAGACACTGATGTGTGTTAAGAATGTTCACACAGAGCAAGTGTGTACAATGATTACCTTTTCATCTGGAGGTGGAATATAAATAATCTTATCTATTCTTCCAGGCCGTAACAAGGCATCATCTAACACATCAGGTCTATTTGTTGCTGCAACAATCATGACATTTCGATTAAAAACTTCTTCAAACTCTACCTGAAGAAACACAACACGAAATAAAGTTAATTATTCAATGTATTTTTTTTAAATTACAAATCAGAAGGATCATTTGTTTTTAAATAGGGGTATCTTTTTCTTGGGACTGGGATGCTTATACCTCCTATCCAGACTAGCTTCTCGTTATCAAGGTACCCCAGAAACAAATGATTGATCCAAGAGCTACTTGTACACATGAGGAAGGGGGTGGCCAACCATGAGGGAACATCTCTCCATGAAAAGTCTTACTTCATAGCAGGAAACATCTACCTGGTATCGGAGGGCACCTGAGCATCAGCGAATGTTTACATTTAAATAGATGACTTAAAAGGACAGACGCATATGACAAACACATGGAGACGTGTGGTTATGAAAAAGCTGTGGCTCTCATCCTTGAAGAGGGAGATTTACTTTACTTTTTAATTTTCTTTCCAGAGGCAGAAATATGACCACCCTTATAAGCTGCAAGTATATAAATCCTGGATACAAATAAGAAATACCTAAAAGCAGCCAGGCCGTAGCCTTACACACTAAGCATGTAAAATGATGTGTTGAACTAAATAATCAGAGTAGTTCAACACTAATGTGATCTCTCAAAGCAGTGAGTTCCCTATATTTGCAAGTATTTTAGCTGAGGCTGGATAAACACACCTATAAGACACTATACAATAATTCATGCACTATGAAATCTGATGAGAACATTTCATGTGGCATATGGCCTAAGGAGCTATAAGTGACTCTCTTTCTATGGGACAGTTTTAAAAATGGAAAATAAGTAATAACAAGAAAAGAATAAAAGACAAGAAAAATTATCTGTCAGGGATTATTTGATTATTTATTACATCAACCTCTATCTGGGGAAGACTCGGAAGGGAGAAAGGTCATTTTAACTCCATTATAACCAAGGAAACCCCTTCCTCAAGGAAAAAAAGTTTTCAATTACTACGATTATTGGGGGGGAAAATCCGCTTTAACAAAAATAAATTTAGAAAGGGATTGACACTCGGTCATTAGGATATATATAGATATATAAAAAGAAAATCCCTTCTCCATTAGCAATATGTAAAGTTATATTTCTAAATCTTAGAATAAAATTCACATTCATATATAGCTGTTATCAAATTTACCTCACCTTTGCCAGCCAAAACACAAGTTTACCAGCTTTGTAAATATCCTAACAGAGCCTAATGGAAGGAATATAATTCCGCCTCTGAGATGAAGCCAGCTCAGGACAAGCTAGTGTAGGTCTGTTTAATGTGGGCCTGAAGTTTTGGTGGAATCTGGCTAATAAATACCTCTTCATTTTTTTTCAGCTCCTTGTATTTCCCCTGTTGATCTGATTTACTTCCTCTTCTCTCGATAGTTTTCAGTCCAACACCATCCAATTCATTCAGAAGAACAGAAAGAACACTCTCTTGAACATTACATCCTGTTTGGCTGACTGATCGAGAACCCAAAATTGAATCAATTTCATCCAAAAACACAATTGCTGGAGTGTTTGCTCTTGCTTGTCGAAATACCTTTTGTTAGGAAAATAAAAATATTAAAAAGCTATATATGATGCCTTACCTAGATGAATGTGTTTTCTACATTACTATTTTTACAATGTAAAAAGAAGAGAAAGATTCTAAATGCCTAAAAATTGGGGAACAAATAAATAAATGAATATTATGTAAGGGTTAAAAATCATGTTTTCAAATAATTTTTAATATTATGGAATTTTAAAAGTGATGTTACATTAAAAAAGATCACAATAAAGATACACATATATCTCCTGCCCAAGCAAATAAAAAGACAAAAGAAATTCACTAAAATGTTAATGTAGGTGGAGGGGTTATGAAGTATTTCTTATTTATATTTTTCTATATTTTCTAAATTTTCTATAAACAAATACATAACTTTTCTAAATTATAATAATAAAAGCATAATATGCTAATTAGACTAGACAGCTGATCGACCTTCTGGACAAAGCCAGGGCTGCGAGGGCCGAGCTCCTCACACGAATTTCGTGCATCAGGCCTCTAGTAATGAATAAAAAGCCTGTTACATTTTTAAAAAGGTTTATCCTTAAGGCATGAAATGAAAATTCAAAAGTAAACTTAACTACGTGGAGAAAATAAACCAACAAACCTGAGACAAGAGTTTTTCTGAATCTCCAACGAAAGGTGAAAAGAGATCAGCTCCACTCACTGAAACAAAGGAGCAATGACAGCTGGTGGCCAGGGCCCTCACGAGGGTGGTCTTAGCACACCCAGGGGGGCCGCACAGGAGAACTCCCTTGGGCTGTGTCAGGCCCATCCTAACAAATTCACGAGGGTGTTTCAGAGGCCATTCGATGCTCTAAGTATACAAAAAGAGACAGTCATTTTAGTGTAACAATAAAACATCACATAATTCAGTAAATGCATCTATTCCTTCAACAATTCTCAGGTACCCATACTCAGCAGCTGGGGATCTTATAACCTAAGTCAGGTCACATCACTGCCTTCTTAAAGTCCTTCAACGACTTGCCATCAGAATTAGAATACACTCCGATCCACACTCCTTACCTACCACTGCTTACAAGGCCTTACATAACCTGACTATCACCCTAACACCAGTTCATTCCCACCCCAGGGCCTTAGCCTGTTATTCTCTCTGCCTGTACTCTCCCTCAGGTCTTTGTGTGGACACCCCTCATCATTCAGGTCTCAGCTCAAATGTCCTTTCCTTGGAGAGGTCTTCCCTGACCACCAGAGTTAAAGCAGACCCTCCTCCTCCTAGTCATTCTATGCTATTGCCCTCCTTTCCTTTTGGAGCACTTATTCGTGCACTATCTTGAGTTATTATTTTTCCATGTTTGGTTTGTCATTCTGCTCCTGCTACATTATAAGCCAATTTCACCTCTAAATCCCCAGCACCTAGAATGACACCTTCACAAAGTAGGCACTCAATAAATGTTAACTGGAGAGTAAATAAAGGTTCACTACCCTTTAGGTAGATAGTTTTATCATCATAATTTTACAGATGTTGAAACCCAGGCTTAAAAAAGTTAAGTAACTTTCTCAGAGTTGATTGCTAATGAGGCAGAACTGAGACTGACCCTAGGCAGTGCAGACCAAGGGCAGAAGCTTTTAACTACTGATAGATTTTAACTACTGATAGATTTTAACTACTGATATATAAGACAAGACCTCTGTACCTAGGCCTCATGCTTGTAAACTAACAACCAGGCCAGAGAAGGCCATGGAGAAGAAACAGTACATACAGAGAGACACGAAACCAACTAATTCATCTCGCCAACAGTAAGCAGGAACAGAGGGGAGGATGGGAGGAGCAATAAGGAGCAATAGAGTTGACATGGAAGGAGAAGTCAGATCACCATGGGCCTTGAAAGTTTTAGGCAACACTGAGGAAGCAGTAATGACAAGGGACTGGAAGGAAATGAAACTAGAGGCAGGGAAACCAATTAAAATTCTCCTGCATTAATTCAGACTACAAAAATAACAAGGCTGGATGTGTCACAGGAAGTGGAGATGGTGGGGAAGGGATGGATTTAAAACATAAAATGTAACTGTATTTTACACAGGGACTAAGTTCTAAATCCAGAGGGGAGGTATGTGCATGTATGACATGACCATTTAGAAGACAGGTTTCTGACTTGGGGATGGGGTGGCTGGCTGTCTTCACTGAGCTAGGAAATTCAGGTGTGGAGGTGGAATTGATGAGCTGAACTTTGAACAAGCTACGTCTGAGATCCCTGGAAGTTATCTGGTAGGCAGGCAGCTAAGTACTTGATAATCAAAATAACCGTCTGCAGGATATAAAGATTTTTGAGTTAACAGTTTTCAGGGGACAGTTGGAGCTTTGGACTTCGAGATCACAAACTCACTCACAGAATGCAAAAAGAGGACTCTCAGGAGCTTGGAGCACTGACATTGAAGGTACGGGAAAGGAGTGTTCAGGAAGGCAGGAGAGCTTAACATCTCAAAGCTGAAGAGTTTTCAACAGGAAGGAATGGCTGATCTCTCACATATTTTGTGAAGATTAACAATGATGATCAAAATGGGGCATATTACAAATGTGTTTATCCATCGACTCTGTAGATCCATAGCTCCTAGTTAAGATGAGTAATAATGGATACTTATACTGGTAAGTCAGGCTTTGTATGTGTAGAGAAACCTAGTTCCTTATGGCAGGATCACCAGAAGGTAAACTGGCAAAATCCATTTCTGAACCTGCAATGCAGGCAAGAGGGTCTGGAGAGCTGTGACCCTCAACACATCCACTGTGAGAACCAGATCAAGTAGCCCTCCAGGCCATACTGATTGTTTACTATAATGTTGTGCTTTTACTAGTCCCTGGGAAAAGTGAGGTCCACCACCTATGTATTTGTACAGCCCACGAACTAAATCATTTTTATATTTTTTAATGCTTGGAAAATAAATCAAAAGAATATTTTATGATGTGAAAATTGTATTTCAGTGTCCATAAATAAAGTTTCGACAGAACACAAGTACTCATTATGCATTGCCTGTGGCTGCTTTTGTGCTATGATGGCAGTTGAGTGGCTGCAACACAGACTATATGGCCCACAATATTTACAGAAAAAGTTTGCTGACCCCTGTTCTAGATTATAAACTCTTTAAAGAAAAAAAACAATAAGAGGGTGAGGTAGCAAAATATGAAACATACTATTTGATGCCTATACAAGTCCAATTAAATAAGGACTGAAAAGTGATCACTGGATTTAAATGTGAGGATCAAAATAGTGATGGTGGCAAGAGCCATTTCGACATAGCGTGTTTTCATCATAAAGACATTACATGTAAGCTGTAATTTCTACTGGCTTCAGCAGATTCTCCATCTCACCTGTTTTAACTTCAGTTTTACATCTTCAAGGCCACCAATCTCTTCCCAGCTAACAGGCTTGATGTCCATCAGTCCAATGACACTTCGAAATGATGAAGGTTGAATCTTTTTAAAAGCTTCAAGGAAGTCTGTTTCATCAATCATCGGACTGTCCTGGTTCTGAAGAAAAGCACTCAAAAAAAAGCACAATCAAACCAAAAGTGAGGTGAGATTTTTGGAATAATTACGTTTTTGATCTTCTTTTGAATTTTATAAAGAAATTTATATATACGGTACAAAAAAACTAGAACCTCTCCCCCCAACCAATCATCCCTGAGGATGTCAAGCTTCCTGTGTATTCCTAGTAGGTTTTATAATAATAAGTATATCCTTTCAAACAGATAACACAAATGGGAGACCACACCACACATATTTGTACTTTTTTTAAAACTTAGAAATCTTTTCATGTCAACTAACAGAACTCTACCTCACTCCTTTTTTTCTACCTCACTTCTACATATCAAGTATTTTCTGTAATTTCCTCAAAGCACAATGACAGGGTTTAAGAGTGTGTGTACATTTATAGTTGTGACAGCTATTACCAGACTGTCCTCAAAGCTGCACCAATGAATACTTAGCTGCTGTTCTCCCCATATTTCTCCGGCACTGGACATTACCAAACATGTAAATTTCTCCCAATGTGACAGAGGAAATGAGACTCAGAATTGTGCTAATTAAATTTAACTAGAAAATCACTTTTTGGAACCATCACAGTAAAGGCTTCTTTGAGGAAGAACGGAGTCTAATCTAGGGGAGGGAAAGTTCTGATGAAGAGCAGGGTATCTGCATGATCTCAAAGGGTCTCCTCATAGATGTGTTAGTTGCAAAGGGAAATATAGCAGCTATATAGTGAGACACTGGACAGAACCTGGACTGGATGATCACATCAGTCACTACTTAGTGGTATCACCAATGAGGGATGGTGGGAATCTTCCGCTGCCCTAAGAAGAACACACTATGTCGTAAGGTAGTATTCCCAGCAGGCATGCATAACCTGAATCTATGAAGCAACATTAGGCAAACCCAAACTGAGAGACATTCTGTAACATCACTGACCCGCATCCTTAAAAAATGTCAATGTCAAATATCTCACTCACAAAATAAAAGGCCATGGAGGAGTTCAAGACTAAAAGTAAGTAAAAACTAAGTGTAATATATTATTCTGAACTAAATTTTCTACTGAAGAAAAAAAATGCTAAAAATATTGAAACCATTACCAAAATCAGCATGTGGACTGTAGAATTGATAACATTTTGTATCAATATTAAATTTCCAGAATATAATGACTATACTTAACCATACTATAGTCATGTATGAAAATACTTTTGTTGTCAGGAAACAGACATTCAAATATTAAGGGATAATGGTTATGATGTATGCAACCCAACCTCAAATGATTCAGAAAAAATACATACACACAGAGAGAGAAAATGATAAAGCTAATTAGGTAAAATGTTAAAAACTGGTGGATTTGGATAAAAGATTTAGCAGAAGTTACCTGTCTTGCAACTCTCCCTAAAATTATATTTATTTCAAAATAGAAAGTTAAGAACTGAAAGAGACTAATCTTTAAAGAGAATTTTTCATGTTTCTTGGCCGTTTGTAATCCTGTTCATACCTTATTACTTATTTTCTCCTAGACTGTTTCTCTATCATTTCATTTTTGGCTATTAGGTTTTATGTTATCCTAAGAAAGTCCATATTTACTCTAAGATTATATTTCGAAGAGCAATTTCCTTAATCATTCTAGTGAAGCAAGTTTTTTGTTAGAGTTAAAAACTCATATTTCTATTTGTAATATCTGTATTTTTTTAAAGTATTTGCCCTTATATCAAATTCTAAACATTTACTTGTCCAAAAATTCCCATTTTCAATAACTATTTTATCCCATTTATGTAAGATTATGTAAATTAATATATATGTATAGAGCAATTCTGAACAGTATTCCTTAAAAAATGTCAATAATTATAATCTCTGGGAAAGATTTTAGGCAATCTTTACTTTCTTTACAATTTTTTATCTTGTTTAATTTCTTATAAAGAACACTATTAAATAATTTTTAACTGGTTGGCAGTGTTAGATGCTGGGTACCTGAATACTAATGTTTAGATAACACCTACATTATTTCACTTGCTTCTCATAATCCTCTCAGGCAAATAAAATTCTTTTCCCTCTGTATGCAAATGTGCATGTATTAAACTGTATTTCTCATCTTTTAGTAAGAACTTCAACGTGAACAACTTTAATGTGTCCCATGTCTACCCTGGCACAGACAGAGGCAGTACCAGCCCCTCGGCTGCCTGGAGGGAGAAAGAAGGAAAAGATGGAGCCAGTACCTCTCCAGATGCCTCTGTCCCTTCTTCTTTTTTGCCTTTCTTTCTTCCACTTCCCCTGGTTGTTTATGAACTCAGCCATCACCTGTGGTAACTATGCCTGGGCAGGCCCCTCCTCAAGTAGCACTGGGCTCCACCCTAGGATGACAGAGGCTGGCTGGCACACCTAAGCCAAAGTGCTTAAGGTCAAACCTGGAACTTCAAAGCAAAGGAATCCTAAATGTACATCTCCTTTCCCATGCCCTGATCTTCTCTTCATCCCCTCAAAAGGCAAAATACACCTTTACACCTGGGATTTGTCATTAAATCTTCAAGCAGTTTTGGTTCAAACTCAGAAGATGAGGACATAAGTTCATATAACTCCTTCCCCTCCTTCAGTGTAAGAGTAAATGTATATGAAAAGGAAATAAGGAAGGATACAAATTATCTAGGTAAAGAGATCCATTAGGGTAAGTCATCCTTTTATAGTTTAAATTGGGTTTCAAAATTATAAGATCAAAGGACAATGTTACCATTACAACAGAGATTTATAAACGTTGTCCCAAATCTTCAGTATGCTGAAATTAACTTTTTTCTAAAGGGTTTTAGAAATTCAGGATTACTTATTACATACAAAGTAAACAGATTTCTCAATCTGTAATGTTAAAAATTATTGCATTAAACTAATATTCTAAATATTTTTAAGAAAGGTAGTCATGAATTAAAGATTTGAATGTCAAAGTCAAATTTTTAAAAAATTACAGGTGCCCAATCTTTTCCTGAGTTAGAAACGGTTATTTTCCCTATACTTATTAATAATAAAGGAAAATAGTATTATGACAATGGAAAAATGTCAGCGATACCACCTTACCCAAGAAATCAAAGTTTCCTAATAGATTCAATGAGAACACAGTATCATTTGATATTTCTGCCAAAAATGCAAAACCTGAGTCAAATTATAAAGAAACATTAGTCAAACTGAGGAGTATTTTACAGAATAACTGACCTGTACTCTTAAAAAGTTAAAGTCATAAGAGAAAGGCTGAAAAATGGTTAGATTTTAAAAGATTAAGAAATCATGACAATTAAATGCAGTGTGTAATCCTGGATTAAAAGTAATATTTTCGCTTTTCCTTTTAAATTTTTGCTCTATATGAAATGTGAGACAAATGGTGACATTTGGATAAAGCCTATATTGATTCGGTAAAAGTATGGTGTCAGTGTTAATTTCCTCATCTTGATCACTGCCGGAAGCCGGTCCATCCTTGCTGCTTGACACAGTCGCTGCAGGGAAGAAACATCTGCACAGCATATGTTTCAAGGGACCTGGCGTATATGGCATACTGTTCTTAATATGTTTGCTCCCCTTCTTGGCGCTGTGTGTTTTAACCAAGGTCACCTCTCCGAGAAAGGTTGTTTCCCCAGGTAGGGATTTTTCCCTGAAGTTAGGGAGGGGATAAAACCCCTTTACTAAGTGCCAGGCGGGTAGTTAATCACTTTAACTACAATCACCCTTAAGCTACATAATCTTTACTCCCTGAAATGGAGATAAGAAACACCCTAACCTTTGGAATAGAAATTGATAGGATTAAAATCAACTGGTATAAATACAGATGTAACAAGACAATAAAACACAGAACCTGGCTGGAGAACCTGGCTAGAGAACCAACTATGCTGATCATCTGAACGCTGTCTCCGTGTCATTCCTTCTTCGCCAACTCCGTCCACACCTTTGGGAACCCCTGGACCTGCTGGGGCTGGCCCCCAACAGATCACTATACTTTGGTTAAAATTCTTGTTTTTAGGAAATATACACTTGCATTTTCAAGGCTATAGGGGCATCATTGCTACAGTATGTTCTCAAATGTTTCAGATGTTAAAAATATATGTAAGAAACAGCTGTGGAAGGTATCAAAAGTCCCAAGAAAATGTACTTACCACTTTTTTTTTAATCCCCCAAATTAATTTATCTTAATTTTAAAAATTAACATAGGGGAGGGGGCGGGGCCAGCATGGTGCCGAGCGCCGGGTGAGCAGCGCTTTGGCAGTGGATCTCCCATCTCTCCACCCTGGGGCATCAACCTTCAGAGGAGGGAGGAAGAGCTCCAGAATGGCTGAGAGAAGCTGAAGCTCAGCAATACTGTGCTGCCTTCAGAGTCAATGAAGGTGGTGGCCGAATCAATGGGCATCGCCCAGATTCAGAAAGAAACCTGTCAGCTGCTGACAGATGAAGTCAGTTACCGCATCAAGGAGATTGCACAGGATGCCTTAAAATTCATGCACATGGGGAAGCGGCAGAAGCTCACCACCAGTGACATTGACTATGCACTGAAGCTAAAGAACGTTGAGCCGCTGTATGGCTTCCATGCTCAAGAGTTCATTCCTTTCCGGTTCGCCTCTGGTGGGGGCCGGGAACTCTACTTCTATGAGGAGAAGGAGGTTGACCTGAGTGACATCATCAATACCCCTCTGCCCCGGGTGCCCCTGGACGTCTGCCTCAAAGCTCATTGGTTGAGCATTGAAGGCTGCCAGCCAGCTATCCCAGAGAATCCACCTCCAGCTCCCAAAGAGCAGCAGAAGGCTGAGGCCACAGAACCCCTGAAGTCAGCAAAGCCAGGCCAGGAGGAAGATGGACCCTTGAAAAGCAAAGGTCAAGGGGCTGCTCCAGCTGATGGCAAAGGGAAAGAGAAGAAGGCACCACCCCTCCTGGAGGGGGGCCCTTTTCGATTAAAGCCCCGAAGTATCCATGAGTTGTCTGTGGAGCAGCAACTGTACTACAAGATCACTGATGCCTGTGTGGGGTCATGTGAAGCCAAGAGAGCGGAGGCCCTTCACAGCATCGCAACAGATCCAGGGCTCTATCAGATGCTGCCACGATTCAGCACCTTCATCTCAGAGGGGGTCCGTGTGAACGTGGTGCAGAACAACCTGGCCCTGCTCATCTATTTGATGCACATGGTGAAGGCACTGATGGACAACCCTACGCTATATCTAGAAAAATACGTGCATGAATTGATTCCAGCTGTGATGACCTGCATCGTGAGCAGACAGTTGTGTCTGAGGCCAGATGTGGACAATCACTGGGCACTCTGGGACTTTGCTGCCCGCCTGGTGGCCCAGATCTGCAAGCATTTCAGCACAACCACTAACAACATCCAGTCCCGGATCACCAAGACCTTCACCAAGAGCTGGGTGGATGAGAAGACTCCATGGACTATACGTTACGGCTCCATTGCAGGTCTGGCCGAGCTGGGACATGATGTGATTAAAACTCTGATTCTGCCACGGCTGCAGCAGGAGGGGGAGCGGATCCGAAGTGTCCTGGATGGCCCTGTGCTAAGCAACATTGACCGAATTGGAGCTGACCACGCGCAGAGCCTCCTCCTGAAGCACTGTGCCCCTGTTCTGGCAAAGCTGCGCCTACCACCTGACAATCAGGATGCCTATCGGGCAGAATTTGGGTCCCTTGGACCCCTCCTCTGCTCCCATGTGATCAAGGCCCGGGCTCAAGCTGCTCTGCAGGCTCAACAGGTCAACAGGACCACTCTGACCATCACTCAGCCCCGACCCACGCTGACCCTTTCTCAGGCCCCTCAACCTGGCCCTCGGACCCCTGGCTTGCTGAAAGTCCCTGGCTCCATTGCACTGCCCATCCAGACACTGGTGTCTGCACGAGCTGCTGCTCCACCTCAGCCTTCCCCTACTCCCACCAAGTTTATTGTAATGTCATCGTCCTCTAGTGCCTCATTCACCCAACAGGTCCTGTCCCTCAGTACCTCAGC
>NW_005871071.1:11141651-11160780 GCF_000147115.1 Myotis lucifugus
ACTTTCTTTTAGATATGGACAGCCACCCCTATTTATATATACTGTGTGTCTATCACATCAGTCAGCATAGAGAAAAATATCACTATATATCATGAGCATCTACCTTCTCACTGTGATGTAAAGCGTGTAGGGCAGCATCCCTACAGAGTGCGGTCAGGTCTGCGCCAACATAGCCAACTGTCATTTCTGCAAGGAGGCTCAAATCGACTTGACTGGAGATGGGCATCTTAGAAGTAATCACCTGAAGAATTGCCTTTCTTTGTTTAAAGGTGGGAGTCCCAATGACAACCTACATGCAAAGCAAAAAATAATGTTTGTAGTTTCAAATATTATTATTATTGTTAAATACTCACCCAGGATATTTTTATTGATTTTAAGAAAAGAGGCAGTGGGGGAGAGAGTGAGAAACACAGATGTGTGAGAGAAACATCGACTGATTGCATCCAGTGTCACCCTTCCCAGGGATCAAACCCACAACGTTGTGGGTGTCTGGGAAGATGCTCAACCAACTGAGCCACTCTGCCAGGTTAACATATTTCTTTATATCCTCACAAACATGTACAATAATTTAGTGAGCAAATTAGGAATTATTACTATGTACTCTTAAGCATACCTCAGATTCTGAACATATGAAAATCCTAATTTTCCAGAAGAGTAACCCTGGCTAAAAAGTTGCACAATGAAAATTACATATGTCATTTAACAAATTTTTATTTGTCATTTTTGAGACCGCACCAAATTCTAGGAGTCAGTGATACAACAATAAACCAGATAGTCTAGGGCCCAGTCCTTATGGAGCTGATTTGGGAAAGTGGTATTAGTTAGTGAAAGGACAAAATCCACTCAAGTTCAGACCAAATTAAGGTAAAAGTATGCAATTATCAACTGTCTCTTTAGAATCCTACCACAAAGTTCAAACATCACTTAAACACTATTCAAACTATTGAATAGAAATCAAGAATCAATTTAAGACTGAAGCCTATAAGACAGGTCAGCTTTGAATACTCCACCTTCCTTGGCAACTCGGGATAGGACGCTGGCATCCTCACAAGCAAGGAATAAATCCAGATGAGTTTATATCTGCTCCGATTTCGTTATTCCCTGCCTTCACCCTTTCATTTTATCACATTTATATTTCGAGGCTATCCTTTTACTTTAAATTCTCATTCTAAATTCATTAGAGTTTAATGCGCCTGTAAGCAAACCTACTTCCCCTAAAAAGCATTACCGGATTAGTATTCTTCTGCACAACAAAACTGTCCCCTAATGAGCACCTTGCTTCTCAGAACAATGTGACCCTGGAGAAACACGTCCTGCTTGCAGATCACATGTGGACAGAGAACCGAGGTGTTCTTTGCACGGCAAAGAGCCCCCCTCCAGCCTCACCGAGTTCCAAACCTAAATGGCAAAGGCCTCGGGGAAGCCAACCAGGGCCAGGAGAGGACGGGGTTCCAGGGGCAAGGGGGTAACTGGCCGCGCCTATTTACCTCTCGGTCAAATCTCCCAGGTCTGCGCAGCGCTGGGTCCAGTGCGTCTGGCCGGTTGGTGGCTCCCACCACCACCACCTCGCGGTCCCCGCTGAAGCCGTCTAGCAGCGTCAACACCTGGGCCACCACGCGGCTTTCGGGGGCCTGGTGCGCGTCGCCCCGCCGGGGGCACAGCGCGTCCACCTCGTCCAGGAAGAGGAGGGTGGGCCCGCGGGCGGCCAGCCCCTGCGCGCGCTGGAACACCCGCCGCACGTTCTCCTCCGTCTCCCCGGGCCGGGCGCCCTGCAGCGCGGGGGCGCTCACCGCCAGCAGCTCCGCGCCCGTCTCCCGGGCCACGGCCCGCACGAGCTGGGTCTTGCCCACTCCCGGGGGCCCCGCCAGGAGCACCCCGCGGGGCACTGACAGTCCCAGCGCGGCCAAGGTGCGGGGGTAGCGGAGCGGCAGGTGGAGGAGCTCCCGCAGCGAGTCGGCCGCCTCCGAAAGGGCCCCCAGCGGCACCTCGGGCTGCGGTGCGTTTGGGACGGAGGCGCCCCGCTGAGACTGATGAGGGTGTGAGGGGTGACCCACCCGGCCGGGTCCGGGGCGGGCACCCGCTGACGATGTGAAGGGCGGCCACCGGGCCCGGGATGCCGGGCGGAGCGGCCACCACGTGGCCCCGGGAGACCGGCCGGTTCCTCAGCAGCTCGTGCGCCGCCTCCAGCACCGCGGCTGGATTCGGGACCCAGGGCGCGCCCACCCGCTCGCGCAACTCCGGCCACACGGTGAGGCGCCGGAGGGGCGGGCAGGGCACCAGGCGGATGTGGCTCAGGCTGAGGCTCCCCCGGGACCCCGGCGTCCCGGCCGCCGATCTCGGGCTCGCGCACTGCGGATCCAGCTGCACAAACCCGTCCGCTCCGTCCCGCCGCGGCCAGGCGGTGCAGAGGCAGGAGCCGCCGTCCGGCAGCGAGATCTTCACCGCCGAGCCCAAGTGCGCGCCCAGGGCACGGAAGGCTGCCGGGCCCAGGCGGCAACGCTGGGTACCCCGGTCCCGAGTGTCTACGGGTAGGAGCTCTAAGATAGGCCCTTCGGGCAGGGGGCCTGGGTCGGGAGCCATGGCTCACGGAGGAACCTGGCCGAGGAAAGCGGGGTAGGAATTGCACCCGGGCCGGAAAGGCCTGCGCACCGAGCACCCGGCCGGAAGCAGGTGACGCGCATGCGCCAGGAGAGTCACCGGCCTCTGAGTGGAGGCCAAAAGGGCCAATCGCGAAGTTAGACGGTGATCTGGGTCTGGGGTGTAGTTTGTTGTGGTGTCGGGTTTGATGACGTACCGGCGATTCCATAGCTTTACGGGCAAATCGTTCCCGGCGTCTGGGAGGCAGCGGAAGCTAACTTCTCTCGGTCTCAGGTCTAATGACTCGGTGGTGTGGCGAGCCACCACCTGGCCGCTCTCCCGGGCTCTCCCGGAGCATCACCACCTGTGCCTTGAAGGTCAGCCTAGAGCAGTGGTTCTCAACCTCGGCTGCACAGTAGAATCACTTGGGAATCTTTTTAAAATCCTGTTACGGTGTTTTGGCCAGGTCCAAGCCTCGGACTAATGAAAGGACAGGGTCCTCTCATTGCCACGTGCAAGTCCCAGCTGGAGGGCAGGGCCCACCCAGCACAATCATAGCCAACGGCTGTGGTAGTAAGCTTGAACCTATGGTCCAAACAGGTGGCCCCACGTGCCTTGTGGTAGAGTTCGGGTGCATATAGTTGAGTGAGGTTGGAGCTCAGGAGAATGCTGTAAACAACGTGATCACGCCCCTACTTTGCCTCGTGGCATCTGCTATAAAATAAAGACACGGCTTGTGGGCGCTGTCGTTGTCTCCTCATCAGGGAGGCAGCGTCCCACCGAGACCCAGCTATTATTCTCTTGTCTGTCTTTTCCTTAATCCTTGGAAACCTCTCCTGTCCCCATAGGCACAGTATTTTGGAGTGCTTCGGTACGAATGTCTTAGGTGACTTGAGTACCTGAGAAATAACATCTTTGATGCCTTCGACAACCCGGGTTCCAACCTGTTTGGAAGGTTCAGGCTTGCCCTTCGCATAGAAAAGCGCCAGCATAGCGAGAGAGAAGCCCCGTGTAGCATTTTAAATCCCTTGACGAAGGGAAACCAGGCCATCCGACGTATTGTGGCACACCAATACATTCTATTCAGGTTCCTGATTTACTCCCTTTAATGTTCTTTGACAACAACTTAATTGTAACCTCTTCTATCCATGCGATACGTGATTATTGTCTATTTGGGGCACAGTAATACCAGTATTAGAGGTGATGCCTGTCTACATTAACCTCCCTGCTGTTCTCTTTCCACCTTTCCTCTCCTCTAGCCACAGGGAATGACTCTTATCAGCTGGAATACATTTCCTATCTTTTAAAATTCTGCACATCAGAAAGAGCTACAGATGTTCAAAATAAAAAATATGCCTTGTTGTTATCCTACTCACATCTCCGACCTCTATTTTTCCCACCTTCACGGCAATCCCAATTTTTTTTTATTTTTTGTTGTGTGTGTGTTTTTTGCATATGAAATTATCATTTTATGTCAAAGGAAAATCTCTCATGCAGACAACAGTACACGCCCTGCTACTTTAAAAAGGCTGACATATTACATTATCCCTCCCCTCTCCGTATCCCCCCCCTCCCCCCCTCCACCCGCACGCCCACCTCCATCCCTTGACAGGCTCACTGGCACTTTGGTGAACAAGCTGATTTCTCAGGACAAAGCCCCCTTTCCCTGAGCAAATGCACAGAAGCAGATGAAGGAGCAAATCCCAGAGGAAGGGGATGGCTGGGGGCCCAGGGCTCAGAACTTCAGCGGGATGACCGGCCAGTACTTGGGCCGCTTTCGGTCAAAGTGCTTGTTAAAGCTCAGCTGCACGGCGGCCTCCATGGCCTGGATCTTGGCAGCGCTGTCCCCGCACAAGCGCTTCATGTCGGCCCGGCGCCGCTCGCTGGGGCTCTCGGAGGGGGGCTCCACGGAGCGGCGTGTCTTGTAATACAGGTGGTGGTCGGCGTTCACATAGTCCTCCAGGCGCTGCGCGTCCAGCTGCTGCTGCCGCCGCTCGTCCCTGTGCCTCTCGGTCTCCGCAAAGTACTGGCGGAGCTCCTCCGTGATCTCCATGCTGCTCAGGTCGTACTCCACCCCAGCATCTGAGCCGGTCTCCGTCGCCTCCTCTGTGGACCAAGATTGGTCTTCGCTTGTGCTGTCATGAGGACGGTGCCCAGACCTTGGAGAAGGTGAATAACCACAGTGGGAGCCCTGGGAGGCCAAGTGATGGTCACAGAAGGACTGAGAAGATCCACCCTTCTTAGCATAAGAGCTCTGGGGAAGATCTCCCGGAGTGAAGTACCACGGAGAACTGAAATAAGACTTTATGGCCTTCAGATAGGCATTCTGGTGGCTTCGCATCCAAGCCACTGCTTGATGATAATGTTGCCAGTATCTTGCGTATACTGGATGACAAGAACAAGGCGTGGCAGTTCCTGATGATGCCGCCTTTGCTGCCATCTCTGATTGTGAAAGTCCGAATGGGCACTGAAACTCGTGGGCTCCTAGCTTGCTGGTCCTGGGCGGTGGGATCTGTGCAACTGCCGGAAGCCGGTCCACCCTTGCTGCTTGACACAGTCGCTGCAGGGAAGAAATATCTGCACAGCTTATGTTTCAAGGGACCTGGCGTATATGGCATATGTTTTGCTCCCCCTCTTAGCGCCATGTGTTTTAAACAGGACCACCTCCCCAAGAAAGGTTGTTTCCCCAGGTTAGGGATTAACAGGACTAAGGAAGAGAATAAATCAGTAAATCCCCCTAGTGTTACAGAAATACCATGTACTACTTATGAAGAACTTGGACTAAGACTGTTGGCAATAAATTTGGGACTTGTTGGGCCCACATCCCCAGGGGTCTGCCCACCAGGGAAAGCACCAAAGCCTATACCCCTGGAGGCCCACGGACACAGGGCAGTCCCAGGGAAGGCAAGCAGTGAGGCTGGGAGGACATAACCTTTACTGGGTAGGATAATCTCCTTCAGTCACTTCCTTGTAGCCTATCAGTAGAGCAGTGACCTTGGAATAGCCCTTGTAATGGAAACAGAGATTAACCTAGACAAGATTAAAATCAACAGAACTAGATAGAGACAGGATTTTTAGCAAAGGTCAGATAAGAAACAAGGAACTGTAGAACGTTACCCAAAACATACCATGATGTGATTATAGAGGCATGCCTATAGGATCAAATGGTATAAATGTAATAGGAGAATAAAGAGAGAACCTAGCTATGATGACCACCTGAATGCTGCCTCCGTGTCCTTCCTTCTTCACTGACTCCGTCCACACCTTTGGGAACCCCTGGACCTGCTGGGGCTGGACCCCAACATGCAACCCCAATTTATAAGATTTCAAAATTGAGATTGCAGATAGAGTGCTTAAGTTACTGGGGTGTTGTTGTTTTTCTACTTATGAAAATAGTTTACCCTTGAACAACACTAGAGTTAAGGGTACCAACACACACACTCAGTCAAAAATCATTGTATAACTTTTGTCAGCTCCAAAAACTTAACTGCTAATAGCTTATTGTTGGTCGGAAGTCTTACCAATAACATGAACACTTGATTAAGGTATTTTGTATGTTATATGCATTATAGGAAATAGTCACTTCACCCTTTCCCTAAAAGGTCCAGTTCTCACCTTAGAGCAACCAAGAATCCTGTTCCAGAGCCTTCAGCTCTTATCACACACTCTCAGCAGAACTATAACTGGCTTCCCCAGTCAGTGAGTGAAATCCACTGTGTCTCTTCAGACCATTGCAACACTATTATTTCAACTATCGTAATATCCACATATTATACTACTCATTAACATAGTCTTCTCTTTGTGGAAAATCAGTCTAATATGAGTTGTGTGGTTCTTTTTTAAAATTTGTTTTTAATAAATTTGGTGATTCTATGACCTGAAGAGTATCCATTAAAACACCAAAAGTTTGAACCACTAGGGGGAGTCCAGAACCATATAAGCCCAAAGGCTACAGGATTTTTGAGTTTAACATGTTCTCAACTATGGCTTCTATTAGATTGTCCCAAGATTTACACTGGATATATGAGATGATCTGTTGTCTCTATAGTTATTTACTTTCACATTAGTTTCTTCATGTCTCGGGCCATACAGAATTCACTTTCAAAGTTATAATTTAATTGCTGTATTGAATATCAAAATGAGACTCTCCCCCAATCCAAAATGTAGTGGTAGATCAATCTCCAAACAAACTGAATTTCTCTTGCTATAGCCTGGAAATAAGTATAGCCTTTAATTGTTTCAAATAGCCTCGCTAAACAATCTTTTGTGAGATTTTCCTAAAGAGATGCATTTAACAAACAGTTTATTTTTATTTCAGTGGCTATATTCAAGGTTATGATCTGTCTAATATTAGATTAACTATAAACATTCTTAATTATCAATAAGTCTAAAATTCAAAAGAAATAGTTGGGGAGGAGGGGAGCAAAGGGAAAATGGGAGATATCTATAATACTATCAACAAAAATACATTAAAAATAAATAAAAATACATTTTAAACAGAAACTGTTTCATTTTAGAATAATAATTGTACATTATTTGTCTGCCTTCCATATCAATAATATTACATATTATTATATTTCAGGCTATGAAATATACCATAATTGTGAAAAATCTAAAGAAAATGGTTAAGCCAGTAGCATGAGACATCTATAGATCCATGAATGCTAATCTTTCTTGTGCTTCCATTTTCATGTTATGCTCAACCCTAATATATTTGAATAGTAGCAATGGTTATGAGTTGCAATAGATAAGTACAGAGATTCATTTAACTACACTTAAAAATGATTTGCTTTATCTCAATATGTTCATACAGATATATCAAGTGACTTATTGCCAAAGATACCTCATATGCCAAGCAGATAGGACATTGTTTAAATTGTTCTTTAAAATGTTCCAGTTTTAGTTTTTCTCATATATCAAGGCAGAATTATACTTTACATGATACAGAATTGGGAAGGTGGGTGAATAGAGCCATCAGAAATCTTTGCTGAATTATAAATAACCTGCAGACTATTTCACAGATCATCATTTTGATAATCTGTTCTTATAGATTTTTCAGGAAATTTATTTCATCATTTTTTAGAAGTTAAGTCTTTTAAGAAAATTATCTCCCATGATATTGGTTCAACCTGTTCAACTAGTAAAAGTAATAACTGTCATGTATTTATTAAACAAATATTTATTGAATATCTACTTTGTGCTACTTACTGTACCAGAGACTAAGTATATGGTGGTTAAAAGAAATGTAACTCTGGAGAAACCAAGATGGTGGCATAGGTGAACACCTGAAATTGCTGCCTCCCACAACCACTTCAAAAATACAACTAAAAGACAAAATGGACATCACCCAGAACCACAGGAAGGCTGGCTGAGTGGAAATTCTACAACTAGAAAGAAAGAGAAAAGCACACTGAGACTCAGAGGAGGTGCAGGAGTAAAGTGCAGAGGTACGGAGGCGCGAGCATGGAAAGGGCTGGCAACTGAGGATGCGGTTGTCTTTTTCAATCGGGAGGGAGTCACAAGCTCCCGACTGCTCTGAACTCTAGTTCCAGGCGAGTCTCTGGGGATTCATACGGGGAGAAACTGGACTGTCTGGCATTGGGCGGAACTCGAGGGCGGCTTTCTCTCAGAGGTGCCTGCAGTGATTATCGCCCGAGGAACACTGAGACCTGGGCCTCTTAGGGCAGGGCTGAGGATCAGCCATAGCTGTTTGCTCTGCCCTGTTGATTCCCTGAGACCCCGCCCCACTCAAGCTGTGCCCCACCCAAGCTGCACGGAGAGGCTTTTGCATATGAATGGCTTGGCCCTTTGCAATCTAAAATTACCTAACAAACTGCAGCTGGGTCAGAGAGACCCAGAACATCCAAAAGAAGGCCTAAGGCCCCACAGCAGCTTGCATTGCTTCACAGCTGGGCCTCATCTGGGCACCTCCACACCCCAAACAAAGAAGAGGAATCTGCAGATCTCTCTGTAGCTCCTGCTGGGTAGCCTCAGGCAGAGGCTAAATTAGCACCTCCTTAGAGATCCATGAGCCAGTGTACCCAGTGGTCAGAGTGGGACCATCCAGATTACAACTCCTCAGATCCATAAGGGACACACTCAGGGGGGCAGACTCAGTGAGCACCAAAACCCCACTGAAGCAAGTCTTGCCCCAGAAGGGTGTCTCCAGCACAGAAGTTCTCCCACCATAGACACAGCTGATTCTCATAGCCAATTGGCCTGGAGTTCAATTCCTCCCAGTGATACCAACAACAATCAAGGCTTAACTACAACAAGACTGTGCACACAGCCCACAAAGGGGTGCACCAAGAGTGTCCACCTCAGGTAATTGGAGAGGCAGAGCCACTGGGTCCTATAGGACACCTAGCACAAAAAGCCACTCTGTCAACACAGGGAAGCAGCCAAAATGCGGAGACAAAGAAACAGGTCACAAATGACAGAAATGGAGGAAAGAAAACTACTGGATATAAAGTTCAAAACCACGGTTATAAGGTTTTTCAAGAATTTTCTAGAAACTGCCAATAAATTTAGTGAGACCCTCGATAAATCTAGTGAGTCCCTCGAGGTTATGAAAAAGGACCAACTAGAAATGAAGCATACACTGACTGAAATAAAGAATAATATACAGAGATCCAACAGCAGACTAGAGGATCCCAAGAATCAAGTCAAAGATTTGAAATACGAAGAAGCAAAAAACACCCAACCGGAAAAACAAAAATAAAAAAGAATCCAAAAAAAATGAAGATAGAGTAAGGAGCCTCTGGGACAACTTCAAGCGAACCAACATCCGAATTATAGGGGTGCCAGAAGAGAGAGAGCAAGATATTGAAAACCTATTTGAAGAAATAATGACAGAAAACTTCTCCTACCTGGTGAAAGAAATAAACTTACAAGTCCAGGAAGCACAGAGAACCCCAAACAAAAGGAATCCAAAGAGGACCACACTAAGACACATCATAATTAAAATGCCAAGGGCAAAAGACAAAGAGAGAATCTTAAAAGCAGCAAGAAAAAACAGTTAGTTACCTACAAAGGAGTACCCATATGATTGTCAGCTGATTTCTCAACAGAAACTATGCAGGCTAGAAGGGAGTGGCAAGAAATATTCAAAGTGATGAATAGCAAGAACCTACAACCAAGATTACTTTACCCAGCAAAGCTATCATTCAGAATTGAAGGTCAGATAAAGAGCTTCACAGATAAGAAAAAGCTAAAGGAGTTCATCACCACCAAACCTGTATTATATGAAATGCTGAAAGGTATCCTTTAAGAAGAGGAAGAAGAAGAAAAAGGTAAAGATAAAAATTGTGAACAACAAATACATATCTATCAACAAGTGAATCTAAAAATCAAGTGAATAAAAAATCTAATGAACAGAATAAACTGGTGAATATAATAGAATCAGGGGCATAGAAAGGGAGTGGACTGACAATTCTCGGGGGGGAAGGGGTGTGGGGGGTGCGGGAAGAGACTGGACAAAAATCGTGCACCTATGGATGAGGACAGTGGTGGGGGGGGGGTAAGGGCAGAGGGTGGGGTGGGAACTGGGTGGAGGGGAGCTATGGGGGGAAAAAAGAGGAACTGTAATAATCTGAACAATAAAGATTTAATAAAATAGTGCAATAAATAAATAAATAAATAAAAGAAATGTAACTCTGGTCTTCATAAAGTTTATAGTCTAGTGAGGAAGTCAGACATTAAAGGACTCAATAAGTGAATAAACCAGATAATTAAAGGTGATGAAATTGGGGAAAAATAAACAGAAAAGAGCTACTTTACACAGGGAAGCAGGGAAGGCCTCTCTGAGGAAGTGACATTTAATCTCAAACCTGAAGGGTGAGAAAGAGGGAGCCAAGCAGAAGAATTGGGGTGGGGGTCAGAGTACCAGTCAGGAAGAAAGGGTAGAACATGGTTGCTGTATTTAAGAAATTAAAAGAAAACCAGTTTTGTCTTTACCATACCTTTGGCACTTATATCCTATTTTTTTCTAATTGTTTTACACATGTAAAACAAGATGAACATTTTATTACTCTGCATAGATAGTTTAAAGATAGAAACTAACTTAAAAACATGTATCTGTGGTATACTTTACAGGAATCTAGTAGTGTGCTGGATTATAGTTGTGCTCAATAAATACTTGTTGGATGGAAATTAGGGATAGAGTCTGGCTATGTGGGTTAGATCTTGTTCTTCCCAGACACATCAGATGCTATTCAGGGCAGACTCAGGAAGACCTCAAGGTTAATCTTCAAGGAGGATGTCCTTGCTCCTGACTAAGGCCACCCTTCCTGCCACTTATTATTCATCTCTCCCTCTTTTGACATTTTAAAATTTCAGTTAAATCAAGCATTTACTAAAACTCTGTTAAAATTCAGTATTGTCACCATAATCATTGCTGATGTTCAAATACTGCATCTTAAGGTTGAATGTAACATGCAATTGGAAACCCATGTGCTGTTGACTTATCTACACATTCATCTTCCATTTTCCTACTATCAATAGGAATCCTTATCACTTTTATTGGATTATTGCAGCAGCCTCCTATCTAAACACCATCTCTCCAGTCTCTCCTCACATGACTACTATATTAATCCATCCAGGAAACTGCTGTGCTTTGACTCTACCTTCATAAATCTTAGGTTTTTCAAACAATCAAACTTGTCTAAGAGTGAACATAATATTATGTAAGATCTTATCTGGGAAACTGGGCCAGAAAGAAGTCCAGCATATATTCATACATTTTTACATCTAGTTGCAGTCTGTTTCTGTTGTCAGGCAATTATTTAATGTGACTTTATATTATCTCTCCAGTGAGATCTTTAAGTGATTTAGGAATTTGTACCACTCTTTTCTAATATTTTATAATTTTTGCTTCCCACTCCCTAAGATTAAGCAAAATACTAAATGCTTAATAATTAAATATGTCTGTTCTCTCCATTACTAGAGATTTGGTTGGAATTTAGGACAATGAGCTTGAATCTCAGAAAATCTGGTTTGACTATTACATTTGAGATATACTAGATCTGAGAATTCTAGTCTATCATAACAAATCCTAGAGCTTTCACACTCTAAAACTTGTCTAGGAGTAAGTAACCTAATCCTATATAATAAAAGGGTAATATGCAAATTGTCCCCTTGACCCAGAGTTCTACCAGTGGGCGGGGCTGACCCACCAACCGCCCGAGGCCCCTCCCCCGAGCCAGCCCCACCCTCGATCAGCCCCCCACACCCTTATTGGGGTCGGGGCCGGCCAGCCAACCTCCCACATCCCCTTGCCCCTTCAATCGGCCCCTGCCCAATCGGCCCCAGTTGGGGCGGGCCGGCCAGAACCCCACCCATGCACGAATTCGTGCACCAGGCCTGTAGTATTATATAAAATCTGGTCTTGAGGACTGAGCCAGAAAAAAGGCAGTCTACAGAAATGGGGAAGACACTATTTGAAAATGGTTTATTCATATTAATTCACTGGTATTTACTTCATCTAAGTTCCCTCTAGTCCAGTGATGGCGAACCTTTTGAGCTCGGTGTGCCAGCATTTAAAAAACCCTAACTTAACTCTGGTGTCGTGTCACATATAAAATTTTTTGATATTTGCAACCATAGTAAAACAAAGATTTATATTTTTGATATTTATTTTATATATTTAAATGCCATTTAACAAAGAAAAATCAACCAAAAAAATGAGTTCGCGTGTCACCTCTGACACGCGTGTCATAGGTTCGCCATCACTGCTCCAGTCCTTTGTTATACCCCTTCCAAGAATAGAATGAAAGCTTTAATTTCTATTTTCCAAGGCATCAAGAACAGGCAGAGGAGACAGAAATATCTTTGCTGCACCATTATATTTCACTGATTGGCAATGCCTTGCTGGAAGAGTATAAGACCTGAGAGAGAATAGAGAGAGGTCTCACAACCCTTTGGCCTCAAAATGGGAGGACTGACTCCAGAAGAAATTGATCCACTACGTTCCAAAGTAGCAAAACTGAAGATACAGGAAGATACACATTCTGAATCTTCTCAAGTAGAAAGGGAACTTTCTTTAAAATGATCACATTGTTCACATTATCTTGGTACTGAATAGTTCATTTGTCTGTTGAAATGAAGGTCACTGTTTCATTCCCACATCCAAAAACGTGTGGGAGTAGCCATGAATGCCTAGGCATTTTTCAGTGTTTTGTTTTTCTGTGGTGGGGGTTTTGTGTTTTTTATGAAACTTTTTTTCATGTTGTTCTGCTACTCCCATACCTTCAAACTTTTCTGACTTCAAGTAAACTCAGCATTTCATTACCATGAAGCAGTGTCTGACCTGCTTGTGTGCCATTGGGATGGAATCTAGGCAAACATACCACCTCTAAACAGAACTCATTGATTCTTCCTCGGGCTTTCCTCAGCTTGTAACCACCTCTTTTTGCATATGGCTTCATTTTGCCTTAAGGAGCTAGTCATTTTCCTGTCTTCCCTCTACTCCCTCCTGATTTTAAGAGTTGACATTGTGTGTTAGTCATCTGTAATCTTTCATTTTCCCAACAAGAGCTATTTCTTGACTTGCTGTGTGATCTTGAGCAATGCATCTAACCTTTCTAAGCCTGATTCTTATCCTATATAATAAAAGCCTAATATGTTAAGTGTCTGGTTGACCAGTCAACTGTTCAACCAATCAAAGCGTAATATGCTAATGATATGCTAAGGCTGCTCAACCTCTCGCTATGATGTGCACCGATCACCAGGGGACAGATGCTCCGACTGGTAGGTTAGCTTGCTGCTGGGACTGAGTGAGATGGACCAGACATGCCCTGGAGCCCTCCTGTGGTCCCTCCCCACTGACCAACCTCCTGAGTCCCTCCCTGGCCCTGATTGTGCACCAGTGGGGTCCCTCAGCCTGGCCTGCACCCTTTCACAATCTGGGACCCCTCAGGGGATGTCAGAGAGCCGGTTTTAGCCCAATCCCGCAGGCCAGGCTGAGGGACCCCACTGGTGCACGAATTCGTGCACGGGGCCTCTAGTAATCTATAAAATGGATTGTTATGAGGATTAAGTAACATACTATTATATTAATTGTCATTATTATTGCCTGCCTTGCAAGGATATCATGAGATAATTTATGGAAATTTCTTTTGAAAAGCAGGATGCTCTATTGATATGTAATATAAGGCTCTATTAAACAATATTAGCTATATCAGGCACAGTTCCAAGTGCTTTACATGTATGATCTCATTTAATCTGCCAAAACTTGGGAGGTTTAAATTATTATTTCTAATTTACAGATGAAGGAATTGAGGCACAGAATGGTTAACTAACTTCCCCAAGGTCACACAGCTAGTAAGTGGCAGAGCTAGGAATCAAAACCAGGTGGTCTGACTGGCTCCAAAGTTCCCACTCTGAACCACTACACTATATGCTGTGCTATAATCAAATTTGGGTTTACTGGTACGAGTTACATTCACTAGTTAACAATTATGTGACCTTAGGGAAAAGTTAAGACTCTAAATCTAATTTTCATCTTTCGTAAAAGGGATAAAAATAACCCCTACTTCATAGATTCATTTACTCAGCAAATATTTATTGAGCTCCTACTGTTTGCTATACTCCAATACCATGATGATTAAATTCATGTAAGACACTTGGCATACTACAGGCATATAGTAAGTGATCAATGATCACTATTATTTTAATTTGTAATAATAAGCCACTAACTTCTCTGATACATATTTCCTATTATTTGGCTAGAGATTATGTTCTATCATCACCATATAGCCATTTTCTACTGGTACCCTAATTCTATCTGAAACATTGTTGTGGCAGTGTTCCATAGGGTACTGCCTTGCAATACAAGTATCTCTCAGGGCTAAACAGACAAAATGCTTTAAATGGCTATTTTCTGATGCACAACTAAGGCATGTAAAATATGCTTACTACCAAGGAATTTGAAGTACGGTTGGTGAGTGTGAAGATATGAAGATCAAATACAATGACTTCTGGAAATGTATGATGAGGTCACCTTGGGAAATGAAATAGCCCCACATTACTTCTCTGATGACATATAAAAAACCCAGCAACACTTCTCAGAATCCACATAGAAACAATGGCCTGCTGTGCTGCGCTGTGCTGCTCTCAGGATCCATCCTATGCTTGCCTTGCCCCATTCTGTGACAGTAAGTAGTATTTGCTAGGTTGTATAAGAGAGCTTTTTATCTCTTAGATTGCTGATAACCAAATGAGATGATATATCTGAAGTCCCTTTGAAATACTAAACGCACACACAGTGCAGAGTTTTCATACAGGACTGTTGTAATCATGCACTTCAGATAATTCTCAAGGTCAGAAGCAGATGTGGGAAGTACTATCTTCCCCATTTCTGAACTGGCTCTCAGCATCTTTTTATTTCTTAATTCGACTAAGCTTGCCTTCCTGTCCTGACTAGTTCCCCTTCACCCCATTTCAGTTCCTAATTATAATAACAACAATAGCTAATGGGTAGTGAGTGCTGTTTTAAGTGCTTTACCTATATTCATTTAATCATCATAACTCTGTGAGTTATATACTAGTATTACCCCTATTACATTCAGGAAAGCTGAGACACAGAGGGGCTGAATAACTTCACAAGGTTATGCAGCTAGTAAGTGATAAGAGTCAGGTTTCCCACCTGGGAGTGAGCTCTGCAGCCCACGTTCTTTACCACGATGCTACCACTATGCTGTGCTGCATCTCGTTCTGCCATAAGTGCCTGCCATTGTCCTGGATACATATGTACCAAGTTACAAGTTTTCAGGCAGCAGTCAGCATTTTTTCTTTTTACCTTTTAAAGTCAACTCTAATATAATATTTGTTACCCACTTATGATAGATTTAGAATATTACCAACTATTAATAATTTGTGTTATAAACTTTGATTTGTAGTCATTATCTGGGGAAAAGGGAATTTAGCAATAATTCTGCATAATATTAATCAAACCACTAGCTATCTTACAGCCACAAGCGAATCTATGCAAGAAATGAGGTCAAAATCCCAGCTATTTTTCCTGATGGGTGCTTGATATGAGATAGCATTCAAGCTGCTACTTGCTCAAGAGTTAGGCACAACTTGGCTGAATCAGCTTTCTTAATGGCATTATAAACAGGGATAAGCAATGTTCTGAAATGCACACAAAGTATCTTCTGAAATATCAGAATAGGGTGGTGAAACACTAGGACAGGGGTGGGCAACCTTTTTGTGAGTGCGTGCCAAAACCAGCAAAATCTCTGACTCAAAATTCTTCTGCGTGCCAACCCTAATTTTTTGAGAACATGTTATGCCTACTTGATATCTCTTAAGGTGTACGTATGTGAAGAACCTTGAAGAAATAATAAAATTCATTCGAGCGACAAAAGCACAGTATATGATGATGAAAAATACATTTATTTTTTAATGTATACATGTACACTGATAGTTCGACAGAAAACTTTATGACTCCATCTTATCAGTGGGACTTTTGCTGCTGCATCACTGATGACAGACTTTACATCAGGCTACTACTTTCATCCATCAGGCTACTCCTATTATGAGACTTAACAAAATTCATCACTGAGAACAAAGATTCACAAGCGTATGTGGATGAAAACATGGAGAGTAACGCTGTTGCAAAGTTTTTTAAACAGAAAAAATTTTCTGGAATGGCATTCCACGTCTTCAATAGTTCGTTTTCGACACTTCTCTCTGGTACTCCTGTCTCTAATCGCTTTTTTCCAATGTTTTCCAAGTCAACTTTAAGGTCAATAAATTTCTGCTTCCAAATTGAGCTACTCTGAAATTCAATCAACTGCATTTCCAAGTCAGCCATGTCTATCCATGAAAACATTTGTAAGTTTAGTTCTTACAGTTTCATGCTGTCTGGAAACCTCATGAATTTTGCTGTCTCTTCCAGTTCTCTGAATTTCGCAAATCTTGAGAAGAACTGCTCAATAGTTGACTCGATGATGTTTAAAAACAGCTTTTGAAGGCTTTGACAGTCTGTTCTGTCATCTTTTGGGAGGTCTTTGATGTGCCTCTTGAGGTTTGGGAAATATCTAAATCTCTCACCATCCACATCCCTCTTAAAGACTTCCAGTTTCTTTTCAAAAGCCTTTATGTAACCAAACATAACATCAAGTGTCTTGCCAGTTCCTTGTAATTTAACATTTAAGTCATTCAAATGTTCACAAAAATCTGCAAAGAACATCAGTTTAGAAACCCACGTGGCGTCAAGAATTGTCTTACCAAGACAATTCTTGGTAAGAAACATGTTGGTTATTCAAGAAGAGCGTTATCTCGTTTAAGCATTCAACGAATCGTTTCAGAACCAAACCTTGGCTAAGCCATCGAACATTGTTGTACATTTTCAGTCCTTTATACACAGATTCTACCTCATTCAGTAAAACTTGAAATTGTCTTTTATTTAAAGCCCAAGCAGAAATGTAATTAACAACTTTGGTAACTGTTTGCATCACTTCCTGCAGTTCCTTCAGGCCAGCTTTTGCACATAAAGCCTCCTCATTATGATGCAATGAAAACCTATCAGTGTATGACCAACTTCTTTCACAAACAGATTTACAAAACCTGCCTTCTCACCAGTCATGCAAGGAGCACCATCAGTGGTGACGGACACTACTTTTTTTGTTTGTTTTATTGCTTAAAGTATTACAAAGAGTATTACATATGTCTCCTTTTTTTTCCCCCCTTGACATTCCCCCGGCCTCCCCTACCCGCCAGTGTCTTGTGTCCATTGGTTATGCTTATATGCATGCATACAAGTCCTTCGGTTGATCTCTTACCCCCCTTTCTACCTCCCAACCCTCCCCAGCCTTCCCACTGTAGTTTGACAGTCTGTTCGATGCTGCTCTGCCTCTGTATCTATTTTTGTTCATCAGTTTATAATGGTCTTTATTATCCATAAATAAGTGAGATCATGTGGTATTTTTCTTTCATTAACTGGCTTATTTCACTTAGCATAATGCTCTCCAGTTCCATCCATGCTGTTGCAAATGGTAAGAGTTCCTTCTTTTTTACAGCAGCATAGTATTCCATTGTGTAGATGTACCACAGTTTTCTAATCCATTCATCTGCTGATGGGCACTTAGGCTGTTTCCAGATCTTTGCTATGGTAAATTGTGCTGCTGTGAACATAGGGATGCATATATCCTTTCTGATTGGTGTTCCCAGAAGTGGGATCACTGGGTCAAATGGGAGTTCCATTTTTAACTTTTGAGGAAACTCCATACTGTCTTCCATAGTGGCTGCACCAGTCTGCATTCCCACCAGCTGTGCACGAGTGTTCCCTTTTCTCCTCATCCTCTCCAGCACTTGTCGTTTGTTGATTTGTTGATGATAGCTATTCTGACAGGTGTGAGATGATACCTCATTGTTGTTTTGATTTGCATCTCTCGGATGATTAGTGACTTTGAGCATGTTTTCATATGTCTCTTGGCTTTCTGAATGTCCTCTTTTGAAAAGTGTCTATTTAGGTCCTTTGCCCATTTTTTGATTGGATTGCTTATCTTCCTTTTGTTAAGTTGTATGAGTTCCCTATAAATGTTGGAGATTAAACCCTTATCGGTGATAACATTGGCAAATATGTTCTCCCATGCAGTGGGCTTTCTTGTTTTGTTGATGGTTTCTTTTGCTGTGCAGAAGCTTTTTATTTTGATGTAGCCCCATTTGTTTATTTTCTCTTTAGTTTCCAATGCCCTAGGAGCAGTATCAGTGAAGAAATTGCTTCAGCATATGTCTGAGATTTTGTTGCCTTTGGATTTCTCTAGTTTTTTTTTATGGTTTCCCGTCTTACATTTAAGTCCTTTATCCATTTTGAGTTTATTTTTGTGTATGGTGTAAGTTGGTGGTCTAGTTTCAATTTTTTTGCATGTATCTGTCCAATTTTCCCAACACCATTTATTGAAGGGACTGTCTTGACTTCATTGTATATTCTTGCCTCCTTTGTCAAATATTAATTGAGCATATTGGTTCGGGTCGATCGGACACTACTTTTGAAATGTCAATTTGTCGAGGAGAGAATTCGTTCATAACTGCTTTACATATTTCAGCCCCGGTAGTACGCTCAGGTAGAGTTAGAAGGGCAACCATCTCTTCACATATTTCATCACCTTTACAAAGTCGAAAAAAAATGGCCAGCCTAGATGACGATATAATGTCTGTACTTTCATCAATACAAATAGAAAAAAATTGACATGAAGACAAATCTTTTGTTAATTGTTCAGCAGTATTACTCGCCAACTTAAGTATCCTATCCTTAACTGTTTTCCTGCTCATGGACAAATCTTTAATGTGCTGAATAATCTTTTCTTTTTCTGAGAGGGTTTTGCGTGCCAGCAAAAGTTACTGGTGTGCCATGTGTTCAGTGTATTCTGTTCAAGCAGTTAAAAACATATAATACATCTTAGAAAGGCAACCATAAGAATGGGATAAATTTATATATTAAAACACTTTTAGTGATTAAAGGAATAAATGTCAGTTATCTGGAAAACTTATTGCTATGAAATGTCTCAGCCATGGAGGTGTCCCCAAAGAAGTGTTTACCTCTTAA
>NW_005871071.1:11160880-11197146 GCF_000147115.1 Myotis lucifugus
TATATATATATATATGTATATAATTGATTTCAGAGAGGAAGGGAGAAGGAGAGAGCTAGAAACATTAATGATAAGAGAGGATCATTGATCAGCAGCCTCCTGCACAACCCCTACTGAGGATCTAGTATGCAACCCGGGCATGTGCCCTGACCAGGAATCAAATTGTGACCTCCTGGTTTATAGGTCAACGCTCAACCACTGAGCCATGCTGGCTGGGCAAAATTCACTGTCTTACTAGTAAACAATTATAAATTTAGTTTAACTTCCCATAAATTCAATCAATTGCTATTATCTATTAAACTAAAATTTTTATAAAGGGAAGAGAAGAGATAAATCCCCTTACATAAGAATCTCTATATATAAAAGGCTAATATGCAAACTGTCCCCTTGGGAGTTCAACCAAGAGACCAGGAGTTTGATCGCTTGCTATGACATGCGCTGACCACTAGGGGGCGGCACAGAACATGGCAGGTGACCAGTGGTGGCGATGGGGCACTGAGGGAGCGAGGGAAGGAGGAGGTGGGGAGGCAGGGAGGTGGGGAGCCTGATCAGCCCTGATTGCCAGCCAGGCCTAGGGACCCTACCCGTGCATGAATTTCGTGCACCGGGCCTCTAGTTCTAAATAATATATGAAGATAAACCTTTTCCCCCTTCCAGACTGGTCTTAATGACTCACTTCCAAAAAATAGAGAATGCAAAGGAAAAATATTAACTTTACAAGGGAAAACCTGACAAATACCACCTTAACTAAATGATCAGGGTTAAATTGACATCACCAGTGATACCATGGGGCTGTCACCTACCTCCTAATATAATGCAATGAGAAGGGCACCTCATCTCTCTCATATTCTTTCCCATAACACCCATAACCCCAGTCTAATCACAGGGAGACATAAGACAAAGCCACTTTGAGGGACAACCTACGAAATAACCAACCAACAGTACTCCTCAAAACTATTAGGGTCATGAAAACAAAGACTAAGAA
This sequence comes from Myotis lucifugus, assembly GCF_000147115.1. Lineage (NCBI taxonomy): Eukaryota > Metazoa > Chordata > Mammalia > Chiroptera > Vespertilionidae > Myotis > Myotis lucifugus. The sequence goes on from NW_005871071.1 coordinate 11,161,866, forward strand.
ACTGTCAGACCAGAGGAGACCAGAGAAGACATGACAACTAGATGCAATGTGGGACTCTGGAATGGAAGAAGAACATTAGTGGGAAACTGGTGAAATCTGAGTAAGTCTGAAGTTTAGTTAGTAGTAATGCAGAGTATTGTTTCTGAGGAATGTACCATGGCAATTAATATAAGATGATTACATTGAAGGAAATGCAAATTGGGATACAGGAACTCTGTTCTATCTTTGTAACTTTTTTATAAATCTAAAACCTGTAATGGAAAATAAAACAAAACTTCCCACAAACTCATGCAAATGGTTTAAACATATTAAAGTAAGATTTCTCTTGACATATAGATTCCACAAGTTTAGAGGGCAGACTTGTGTGAAGTGCCTACCTATAACATCCGCACTTAACTCTCTTCTTGGGAAACATTTTGCTAAACCTGGAAGTTAAAGGCTTACAGATCTGAATTCCCAGAGCATGAAATCCAGGTCCATTTTCCTAAAGCTCATTAACTCTTGGAAACAGAATTGCACTGAGAAGTCATCTCAGCACTGTGTGATGAGTATCGATGGGTCGTTTGGTCTTTCCGAGCCATAGTTATCCCATCTACAAAGTGAGGTCCCTCTCAGTTCTAAAATTCTATAAATACTCCTTTCTCAAATAATTAAAACATTGTTTTAAGGCGTGGTATCAATTCTGAGGAGAAAATATCAACATTGTGATTAGCTAATTCCACACACACTTACTAAGAGGTGATCACTATGCTAGGTGCTAGTGCCTGCCCTCCTGAGGTCTCAGTCTGGTGAGAGAGATCAGTCTGTATAGAAGCTGCTACAGCCAGGTGACAAGATCCTTAAAAGAGGTGCTAACAAGGTGTGCTGGTGCACAGGGAGGAATTGCTTCCCTCCCTGTGGAGGCCAGGGAAGGCTTTGGACCTAAGAAAGTAGGAAGATCATGAAATGTGACTCTTTGATCTAAACAGTCAGTGAGGAGTCAACCCTATAGTAGTAGTCGTTTATGACAACTGGCTGTACATGAAAATCTGGGATTATTGGATTTCCCCATCTATGAATTAGCTGCTAGGTCAGAAATGTGGTTGCTACAGAGCTGGGCCAGAAAAGCACAGTTGTCTCATTTTGCAGATTCACTCTCTTGGGAATGTGGATATGCATGAAATCTGTCCCTGAGGTGACTTAATTGCTGTCACATGAACAACATGTTAGGAAAGGCCAGGTGTTGGCTGTTATATTCTGTCATTTCTAAATCAAGCCTTCATAAAAAATTCATGCCTCTCTGATCATTCCGTTCCCATCTTATGACTGAATATTGTGGCTTAGGCCTGGCTTTTAAATTCTGAACAGCATGGTAGAAACAGAAAATTTAGGGTTCCTAAGTAAAGTTCAAAATTGGCTCCACCTTTTGACCCTAAGTTTGCAAATTCTGAATAATTCTACTTGGACAGACCTTTCCTTAGTAAGGAGAACGTGACTGGTGATAGTGGTGGGGGTGCCACTTAAATGATTTTGGGGGTGGGGGAGCAGTGAGTGCTTTCTCCTGGAATGTTGACCAAGCCAAGAAGGAATACTCCAGAGGGGTACAGAAAGCTGGCAGATGTTACTTCTCCATTTCCCAGGGCCCAATTAGAGAGGTGCCTTTTGCTGGGAGTGATAATTCTGGAAAATTCCTCACCAGCAACAAGTGGGATAGGCAGCAGTGAAAGAGCAAGCACAGACCTGAGAGGACTGGGCAGAGTGCAGGATACACAGAAGTGCATTCCCACACTAATCTCCCCATCCTGCCAGAGCACGGCATGTGTGGACACGGGGAGCCAGGTGGCTTCGGGAGGTTTTCTCCCAGAACAGTATCTACCGTTCTCTTGGGCAGAGCTGCGAGGGACAACATCTGTAACAATAAGAGAGTTCTTCGTAGGAATACACAGAACTCTTTGCTTCTTTTTAAATTATGTTTCTTTTTCTGATTGTCAATGTAATAATGGCTCATGGAGAAAACTATACAAGTTGCAGAAAAGCAGAAAGAAGAATATAAAGAATTCCCATTATATTTTTATTCCAATAGTCACTATTAAAATTTTAGTGAATTTCTTTCCAGGATTTTATATGCATAGATATTCAATATGGTTGAGAGACTACCATATATATACAATTTTATATTCTGTTCTTAACAGCATGACATAAGAATTGTCCTAAGTTATTAAAATTCTTTGTAAACATTCTTATTAGTGGCTGCATGTTTATCCTTTGATTAAGTTGTTCTAAACTCTAAATTTATTCAGTTAAGAAATATTCAGCCCTAGCCAGTTTGGCTCTATGGATAGAGCATCAGCTGCGGATTCCAGCCAAGGGCACATGCTGGGGTTGCAGGCTCGATCCCCAGTAGGGGGAGTGCGGAAGGCAGCCAACCAATGATTCTCTCTCATCATAGATGTTTCCATCTCTCCCTCTCCCTTCCTCTCTGAAATCAATTATATATATATATATATATATATATATATATATATATATATATATATGGAAATACTCATTAAGAAAAATTTATTTGTTCACATTAAAGCCAAATATTGAATGTGTTGTAATTTCCTTAACCATTCTTTAGTTGTTGGTTATTCAATCATTTTTTATTTCATAACATTTTTGAGGATCTAGGCCAGATGTGAAAATAGGAAGTCAGATTGAAAAAAAGGGTTGAAAAAAATTCTGGGAGAGGAATTTGGGCTGAAGGAATGAGACAAGGAAGAGGGTCCAGTGAGAGCCACCTTCCCACCACTAAGGGATCCGAGGGAGAGTTATTGTACAACCAGAAATTGTTCATGGGCAAAGAAATTTTTGTGGTAATGACATTCTGTAACATAATCATAGTATTTCACTATTACATCATTTCTGGAATTGGCCAATATTCCTTCCTTTCTTCTGGGTGCTGATTAGCTGTGGCCTACCCCGGGCAGCTCTACCAGTTCTAGTGACAGGGTTCGTTTGGGTTAGGAAACAGTGCCAGGCTACTAGTATCTGAGGCACAACTCTTTCTGCAGGGTGAGAGGAGCTATTTTAGCCACTGCTAAAAATCTTGAGGTTGGACTTGAGTGGGAATAAATATGTAGTCTATTTCCAGAACCAATTGGATAGACCCTCTAGAGCAGTGGTTCTCAACCTTCTGCCCCTTTAAATACAGTTCCTCATGTTGTGACCCAACCATAAAACTATTTTCGTTGCTACTTCATAACTGGAATGTTGCTACTGTTATGAATTGTAATGTAAATATCTGATATGCAGGATGGTCTTAGGCGACCCCTGTGAAAGGGTCGTTTGACCGCCAAAGGGGTCGCGACCCACAGGTTGAGAACCGCTGCTCTAGAGCATCCTGCCCCTTCCTGGTGATCTCCCTTCTTTGACTGTAGTGCATGGGGCAACAGCTACACCTATGTCAAAATACCTTCCCTTGCCTCTACAGAGTTCGCAAAGTGTCTAAGCCATTTCTGCGCTTGTTTAGAGGCCTCATACCATGTTTGGTCTTTATCTTCAGCATTCAGCTATGCCTGACCTATGGAAGTTTAATTTGTCAAAGACTCATTACCACACAATCTTATGGGCACGGTGTTATCCTAAGAAGGCAATTATCTGATAAATAGCTCCTGGAAGAAACACTCAGTGATATCTTGAAGGATACTGGGAGCATGTGACACAACATGAAGCTTACAGGAGAGAAGCTAATAGTAGAAGTTGTACTACATATATACCTTGTATTATGCAATAGATTTTTCCCTGAGAATTTATGAGAAAATCAAGAGGTATAGAAATTAAGGGCATACAGGCCTGAGTTTGAATTTGGCTCTGTCAGCTACTTGGCAGCTGTTTAACTGTGGGCAATTTATTTAAGCTAAGACTCAATTTTCTCTTCTACATGAAATTATTGTAAGAATACTTCCTCATAGATGAGTAAATGAGATAACATATATGAAGCTTTTATTTGGCACATGGTAACAACTCAGTAAACAGTAACTGTTATTGTTAGGAAGAGTGGGAGTGACTTTAAAGTTAAAGTCAGCAAATATTAATTGAGCACTAAGGCCAGGGTCATGTGATAGACAACCCCATATACAAAAATACTTTATCTTTTTCTATATGGATTTATTTATATTAAAATGATAACTTTACCTTTTACAAAACAGTAGATTTATTACATTATCTACTAAATTCCAAGCAAGTCTCCTCCAAAAGATAGGAATATTGGTGATAATGTATCTTACAAGACCATTGTTTAATTCTTTAAGAGTAAACTGTATTCACTACTTATTTATCTATTCCAAAAGAGAAATTTCCTCTCAATCATTTAACTCTGAGGTTACATTTCATAATTTTTTTAAAGATAAAGGGTGTTTTTAAACTGAGTCCTATGCAATCTATTTAAAGAAGTATTCTCACTTTGTATTTTTAAACAGCTATTAATTTTGCCTCGAGTCAAAGAAGGATGTTAGTTCCTCTAAATGGGCATCAATTCCTTCCTAAATCAAGGTATTTCAATTTGTACCTCTCCTAAGATTGAGGAGACCCAAAGAAGATGTATAAATGGCCAATAAGCACACGGATAGATGATCAACATCATTAGTCATAAGGGAAATGCAAATTAAAACCACAACATTATACCATGTCCCACCCACTAGAATGGATATAATAAAAATGTTGGTGAGGATGTGGAGAAATTGGAACCCTCACACATTGCTTGTGGGAATGTAAAACTGGTTCAGCTACTTGGGAAGATAGTTTGCCAGTTCCTCAAAGTGTAAATCATGGAGTTACCATACGATTCAACAATTACAATCCTAGGTATATGTCAATGAGAAATGAAAACATACATCCACACAAAAACTAACCTATTGCCAGAAGCCAGGAGTTCACAGTCTATACCATTTCATCTGGTTGCGGGGGCGGGGGGCGGGGACAGGGGGGGAGGCAGCAGGCGGAAGTAAGAGGCTCAGGTGATGGGTACAGATCAGTTGCAATGCAGTGGCTCTGCTCCTCCCTTTGGGGTGGGGCTGGCTGAAGGAGGCCTGACCCACTAGAGAGGGAAGATACCCACTGCCCAGGGGCAGTGGCACTGCCCCAGCTATGCAGGGATCACCTTGTTTGCAATGCAGCTGCAATTGGAACCTTAAGATGTATAGTAGCCCCCCTTACCCATGGTTTTGCTTTCTGGGATTTCAGTTACCTGAGATCAACCATGGTCTGAAAATATTAAAGACTAGAGTTCTTAGGTATCACCATCGACACTTTACAGAGTTGGCCCAATATTAGACAAACAAGCCAGTATGGAATATTTGTACTTGCAATTGATGAGGTCAATATAAAAATTATTACAGATTTTTTTTCAAGGACAAAAAATAAATAGGAAGGAAGAGGGAGTGAGGAAAGTAAACGCTTTGATTTGCGTTTACAGTAGAACTGGCTTGGTGGCTCTACACACATACTTTTCCCTGGATTCTAGGAGACAAGTGTATGTTCCATGGCTATAATAAGTAAATATGTAGCCCTAACCGGTTTGGCTCAGCGGATAGAGCGTCAGCCTGCAGACTCAAGGGTCCCAGGTTTGATTCCGGTCAAGGGCATGTACCTTGGTTGTGGGCACATCCCCAGTAGGGGGCGTGCAAGAGGCAGCTGATCGATGTTTCTAACTATCCCTCTCCCCTCCTCTCTGTAAAAAATCAATAAAATATATTTTAAAAAAAATAAGTAAATATGTAAAACTTAATGATACCCTAGATCAGTGATGGCGAATCTTTTGAGCTTGGCGTGTCAGCATTTTGAAAAACCCTAACTTAACTCTGGTGCCGTGTCACATATAGAAATTTTTTGATATTTGCAACCATAGTAAAACAAAGACATATTTTTGATATTTATTTTACATATTTAAATGCCATTTAACAAAGAAAAATCAACCAAAAAAATGAGTTCGCATGTCACCTCTGACACGCATGTCACAGATTCGCCATCACTGCCCTAGACTCATGATTTCCAGGCAGAGCCAATTCTTACTGCAAAATTAAAAGTGTCTTTAATGAGAGCCACGAGGAATCCTCAGATCTCAGACAGAAATGGTATAAAGCAATGTCAATACCATTTGTTATGTGTTCTTACTGAACTCTGAAATTCCTTAATTGAGGAGCACATCTCTAGTATACTGACAGAATTAGACCTTATTAGTGGCTGCATTTAATTGTTTGGAGAAGACACTTTGTAAATTTTAAGAAATGGTAGGAATTTCCCAAAACTGGTTCCAAGTCAGACAGCAAGTTAGTAGTAGAACTAAGATATGAACCTAGACTGATCCTACTATCTCATTTGGAGGCCTCCTTATTGTTAGGCTAGTAAAATATTACCTCATATTCACATAACTCTAGGTCCACACCAAGTCTGCATGTACAGTCTCTTCTTTCGGCCTCTCAATGACCCTGTGTACTAGGGACAATAAATGCAATTGTTCTCTCTTCCAGGATAAGAAGATTGCAACTCAAGAAGATACATAGTAGTCTATAACAAAGTCAAGATTACCCTAGCCTGACAGAGCATCAGTCCACGGAATGAAAGATCCATGGCTCGATTCAAGTCAAAGGCACGTGCCTCAGTTGCAGGCTTGATCTGTAGGTGGAGAAGGCAACCAATAGATGTGAGGTCTCACATTAATGTTTCTCTGTCTCTGCCTCTCCATTCCACTCTCTCTAAAAATCAGTGGAAAAATATCTCCGGGTGAGGATTAACAACAAAAACAGTCAAGATTAGAACGCAGCTCTCCCTATTCTCTCCACCATGCCATCGTGGTTGGTGCTTTCCATTAATTAACTTTTGAAAACAAGTTTGAGACACCAGAATTAAAAGGACAGTTCAGCTTATTAAAAATAAATAATCATATCCCTAGACGATTTGGATCAGTGGATAGAGCGTTGGCTTGCGGATCAAAGGGCCCCGGGGGTTTGATTCCGGGCAAGAGCACATACCATAGTCACAGGCTCCTCCCGGCCCTGGTCCGGGCTCCTGCAGGGTACAACCAAAAGATGATCGACGTTTCTCTCTTTCTCTGTCTTTCCCTCTCTCTCTAAAAACAAACAAACAAAAATCCTCGGGTGAGGATTAACAAAAAAATAAATGAATGAATAATTATTTTGTATGTAAAAAAAATTAAATATTCAAATCTCTCTGACCCCTCTCCTGCTAGGAACTTAAACGTTAAACTGAGTTCTCTAGTTGTGCACAAATCCACAGCAATTTAGACTTTGCACTGCTAGGGAACTACTTTCCTAACAATTGTATCTTAATCAAATTGGATAAAAAATGTAAACACATGAAATGGAAGGGAAGAAACTGTCTGTACTCCTCCCTTCTGGCCACATTTGTCTCTATTTTCATGATCGAGTTTCTCAAGCCAGGGGCACAGGGCCAAAACTATTTGGAATGGCAAATACCGCAGAACACCTAACAAGCGCAGCCTCCACAGGAGCGGAGCGAACTGAATTCCAGCCTGATTTACGCCCCAGTCTCATCCCCGGTGTTGCCCTAAGCAGCCACCTAAACTCGAGGTGGTTTCGTTCATAGTAATACGAGGTCAGTGCGCACAGATGAATTTAAATGTGTGATTGTACTCACGCGTTGCATACTTAAGTCCATAAATGTAAACTTAAAACAATAAATGTATATACTGAGTTTACTTCCTCTGAAGTCACGTGCTTCTCCCCTTCCCTGTGACACTCGGGGGCCTCCTTGGGGGGACCCAGGCTGGGCTTCTCTGAGCGCAGCACAAGTCAGTCGGAGGCCTGCCTGGCTAAAAAAAAGGCAGGCCCCGGGCACTTGACTCTGCGCCCGGGACAGTCCCTAACCATTCCTAATTCGGGGCGGCCCGGCCACCTGTTCCCGGCAGCCAATGGGCGCGAGGGGGGCGGGGGGTGGGCGCGGCGAGGCTACAAAAGGCGGCGGGCCGCGTGCCCAGGCACCCGCTGCGGGCGCGCTCTCGGGACGGCGGACGGACGGACGCGGCCCAGCGCAGGGACCATTCGGCTGGCGGACCAGGCGGGAGCGGCGCGATGCTGCGGGTGCGGTGTCTGCGCGGCGGGAGCCGCGGCGCCGAGGCGGTGCACTACATCGGGTCTCAGGTGCGTGCACCGACCGCCTCGCTTTGCGCCAGCCAGCATTGCAGACCTGGTCCTTTCTGGTCCCTCTGGGAAGCTCGGCTTCAGGAATCTTTGCTGGCTGCCGGGAGCTTGGCGGGGTCCCCGGCCTGGGGACACGCCCCGAGGGCGCCCTGGGTCTCTGCGCGTCTCCGGCCGCGGTGGCCATCAGCGCAGGGGACGCCGCCCTCCTCAGCCGCATCTCTTTCGCTGCACGGAGCTTGTGGCCCGGAGGGGCTGGGGGTGACAAGAGCACCTTTTAGTAAAAAGGTGCTGTTACTGGGGTTCATTGCCTTCTGTGGGCAAAGAGTTGGGCATGCGTGTGGGGTGGACGGGAGAAGAGGCAGAGCGGGGATTTAGGACGGAGAGGGAGCGGGCAGGCCCACTCCAAGTGTAACATGGATGCTGAGTCGCGAGGAGAAGTTGGAGCGAGTTTGGTCTGTACCCAGAGTTTCTGCCCGGTCCCCGCCCTCCACTTCCTTGGTGTGTGAGCGCGCGCTTACAGACTCTCCCAGCATCTAAAGCCGGGACTATCGAGGCAGTTTGGCTATCCCCAACCCCCACCCCCACCCCAGCAACTGGTTCCAGAACAGCTGTCACGCTCCTTGCTTTGGTCCCCACCCGTCTCCCCTCCTGCCTCCTTGCTAAGGCCTTAAGCGGGCAGGATAGAGATTTGGGGACTTGGGATTTGCCCTGTGGTGAGGGACTCTCCCTGCTCTTGATTTTTAAAGGTCCTGCATTTTCAAAAGGCTTTTTTTTTTCAAGTGCTTAGATCTCCTTTCTAGCTGTTTAAATTTGTGCCTGGGTGAATCCCTGTCTTGGCCATGGACCATCTGTAAAATGGAGTAGGTGGCACTTGGTTATTCTCAAAATTGAAGTGCCGAAGAATGTGAAATGTGTCAGCAATGAAAAAATTTTGGTTTGAAACTGATTATTTTGAAAGATAACGCCCTCTACATATTTTCACTTTGGGGAAAAAAAACATCTAATATTGGTCATCTTTAATACTGAAGAGGAAAGGCGACTCCCTTCCCAGCTGGTCTTGGCAGGGAGACTCGGAGCAGCTTTCGGTGGTTTTCTGGGAAGAGGGTGACCCATCATCTGCAGGCCAGTTGCTTAACTAAAGCTCGACTGCAGAAAACCATTCTGAGATATAAATGGGGCCTATGATCGTTGGGGACAACATCTTCCGAGGTGTTTTAAAGAGTTACGCCAATTAACATAATAGATAAGAAGATAATGTATAAATAAATAGGAAGGTAAAACTCACCTGACACCAGTACCTACCTATAAACTAACATCTTGGTTTACACCCTCTAAAAGGATTCTAAATGTCTCACTGTGTTACCCTGGGTTTTCATCCCACTTCTACTTCCCCTCCCCCCAAGAACCGTACCTGACCAACAATAATCTCTTCTTTGTTCTTGGAAGGTTGGAAGAACCTTAACGGGATGGGTGCAGCGAACTTTCCAGAGCACCCAGGCAGCTACGGCTTCCTCCAGGAATTCCTGTGCAGCTGAGGACAAAGCCACCGATCCTCTGCCCAAGGACTGCCCGGTTTCTTCTTACAACGAATGGGACCCCTTGGAGGAAGTGATAGTGGGCAGAGCAGAAAACGCCTGTGTTCCACCATTCACCGTGGAGGTGAAGGTAAAGCAAGGGTGTTCACATGTCTGAGGTGGGGGCACTCCTCACCTTCTGCAGTCTGGCTTCGCTCCCGCACTCCTCTAATTGCTTTCTCTTATTCCAGAGTCCCAAATCCAGGGTTGATTTTGAGTTCTCTTAACTGGCACCTCTGCAGTATTTGACACTATTCACACAGAATTCTGTGGAGTCTGAGAGATGCCTTTCTGGGGATGTTAGTTCTTTAACTATTCCTCACATCTTCTTTCCCTGGCTATAGGGCTGGGGCTGGCCCTCTTCTCTTAGCTGTTCTCACAGCTTCAGATCCTACCTCCACTCGGGCCCAAATTTCTCTCCTGAACTCTGTCCAGATGAGCATGTTCCACTAACTCCTTACTGGTTGTTGCCACAGGACCTCAAACGTGGCACATCTTGAATTCAACTGCCAGTCACTCTGCTAAACAGGACGCTTCTTCACTTTTTCCTTTCAGTTTTTGGCGTTCCTCTTTACCCAAGCTAAAACACCAAAGAATCATCTTTGATTCCTATTTCGGTCACATCCTCCGCGTTCATTCTCCAAGATCTAACAAGCCTTTTGTCAAAGTGAACTTTGCCTCCAATCCTCTGCCGCTGCCTTTGGTCAGGTTGTCATCTACTGCCTGGACTATTGCAGTTAACTCCTTACTGGTCTCCCCTGTTCACTCTTCTCTCCCAACCACCTTCCAGCTTCTATCAGAGCGATTTTTTAAAAACCAAAATTCAATCATGTTACTCATCACTGCTGTATTTTCTACCTCTTTGCTTAGGATGAAGTCCTCGTGGTATTCAAAATCCTTCACAGTTTGGCTCTTGTCTGCATTTCCAGGACTCCCCATTTCACTCACTGACTCATCTTAGGGATGTGTTAGTATGGCAGGTTAGCAGATGTGCATTCCTACTGGATCTCTCTCACCTGTAATATTCCACCCTGGTTTTCAACAGACTTTAAAAGATAACCATATACGCAGCCAAACCAGACTACTCACTAGTCCCCAAACAAGCCTCATGCCTTTTCTCACACCTAGGTCTCTTCCACCCTTCTTCCAGCACCCCTCTTACCATGACTAGCTCCCATGGCACCTACCACAGAGTCTTACAGAATTTCCCTGTAACGAGTAATATCTCTCTTTTTAAAAACTCCTAGTGTTCTTCATCTGTACTATTCTATGGCCAGGGCCTCCGTGGTTTGGTGTTCAGGTTGTATACTGCATAAGGGTCCCATAGCTGAGGGAGTGCCATCAATATTGTAGACACAGCCTACCCTTCCATTAATCATGTGTTACAAATATATCTTCAATGTACTTAAATTCCTCCTGAATGTTGACATTTGTATTTGTAATGTGGATTGAGGAAATAAGTTCTTTTAAATCCTTGTCATCATCATCAGAAATGTTGCCTACATTGTACCAGGGCTCCAGAGGTATGAGCAGAAAATAACTTAGCATTTGGAGAGATATTATGTTCATATAGAAACGAAGACTAATACTAAGTATCTTATGCCAACCAACTGAGAAGACAGTTGAACTGAAGTTACAGGAGAGCTAAGGAAAAAGCAATGACGAGGTGCAGAATAGTTGGCAGGTCTTCTAGAAGAAAAATGATTCTTGAGTTAGACCTTGAAGACAGAGTAAGAAAAGTAACAAACTTCTAATTGTTCTGAAACTTATCTTTGGTTCTGATTTTGAAGAACAGATTAATTTCTATGTCATCCACATGTCTTAATTTTTTTTATCCTCACCTGAGGACAGTTTCCAATGAATTTTAGAGAGAAGGGAAGGGAGGGAGAGAGAGAGAGCCATCAATGTGACGGAGAAATATTGATTGGTTGCCTCCGGCATGTGTCCGGAACTGGGCCGGGGATTGAACCAGAAACCAAAGCATGTGCCCTGACCAGGAATTGAACCCTTGGCCTTTCCATGTATAGAACGATGCTCCTACCAACCAGGGCCACATGCTTTAAAAGGCATGATCTTTTTAAAATCCTTTCTTGCAAAGATGTCCCATCCCCTAATCATTTTATTTTTATTTTAAAATATATTTTATTGATTTTTTACAGAAAGGAAGGGAGAGGGATAGAGAGTTAGAAACATCAATCAGCTGCCTCCTGCACACCCCCTACTTGGGGATGTGCCCGCAACCAAGATACATGCCCTTGACCGGAATCGAACCTGGGACCCTTCAGTCCACAGGCTGATGCTCCATCCACCGAGCCAAACCAGTTAGGGCCCTAATCATTTTAATTAGGTGAAGTTAAATTTCAGTTTCAGGCAATAGTTTATCCTTCTACTTGTCTTAAAAATTATTGACTTTCATACTGTGTGATATTATGTAATCAGAATTCTCAGACATTATTTTTAGTTTTATGTTCCTTGACTTATAACTTTGGACTTTGTAATTTCATGGGATGTGGGAAGTGAACCAGGCTGAAATCAGGAGACTGGGATTGAATTAGGTATTTGATAAAGATTGATAACTAGTCTCAGTTAATCAGCGGTTTTACCTTGTGCAAAATTCCACAAATTTCTGGGCCTCTGTAAAATCAAGGTATTAAGAAGTTTGATATCTACCTAACACAATTAAATATGAAGGTAAAAGGTTACATGTTAAGTATTTTAAAGGACAAAACCATAACTCATTGTAGTTGTATGGATCCAATTTGCTAATTACATTATGAAAGTACATTGGAGGTATAATAGTTGTAGATATTAGTAGCATTAGCAGTATTGATTTCATTTATTTGTCTGGATATTTATGCTTTATGCCACATACTAAAAACTAGGTATTGAGGGAGAAGAAAGCAAATCTAAGACATGCATGACCCCTGGGAGCAAGGCCTTACCATCTTCTAGTTGGAAGAAAATGATACCGATGTATTAATTAGTTGTGGGAACAATGAAAGATAAAACAATGTAGTAAATTATTTATATGCAATTACAGCACAAAATATGTGGGAAGATGTAAGTGCTAGCTAAACTTTATGTTCTCAGAAAACACAATTTTTAAAACCTATATGGCTTTTTAATTCTGCAAAATATAATTAATACTTTCCATCAAATATGTGCTTTTTGTTTTGCTTTTATTTTTTATAAAGCCTTTGATAAAAGACCTTTTATGAAGTATAAAATCTATAAAAGTTAATGTAATATGTTTGTAGCTGGATAAATAAGAAATTTCTATTGAGGTTTCCTAGCCTTCCAAAGACTGTATTTAAAATCGATTTGGCAATCCCTGCTGAAATATTTTAGGCTCTGAAAAACTATAAAGGTTCTAGGAATACAGCCACATCTCTACAACATTATTAAAAACAGTGTTTTAGTGTGTGTTTTTTATCTTGCAGACACTTGGTAAATGATTGATAACTCTTTTAGCAGGGTTATAAAGGAAGTGTAAATGGTTCCAACTATCTCCTGGAAAATATAATGTACCCTGATCATTTGGACTTTGTCCAACCTTAGTCAGAGTATGAGCTATACAAGTCACACTTGTTCAAATAACTTGTTTCTCCCGGGGAAGTTGACTTTATATTTGTTTAGGCAAGCTTTGCCCTGCACAAATAGTCACATAGGCTACTTTGGAATGTGCCTGGCAAGACTACATGGCTGTGCACCTGCCATGACCCAGTGTTACATTTTCAAAGGCTTCTTGTGCCGAAGTGGATTATAAGAGATGTGCCTGGCATGAGAAGGAAGAAGTGGTGAATGGATGGAGTACCAGAATGTGTCTGAGAGGAATATAAAGAGTCATTATTATCCTCTCCTTCTGGTTGCTGCTGCAGGACTTCCTAGGCGTAGACAACAGTGGAGTGCTTTTGTTTTGTTTTTTAAAAGAGTGGATTGGTCCTAAAAAATACATAGATACATGGAACAGACTGGCGGGTGCCAGAAGGGAGGGGGTAGGGGTAACTGGGTAAAGAAGGTGAAAGGATTAGCTAAAAAACATGCATACACCATGAACAGGGACAATAGTGTGGTGAAGACCAAAGGAGGGGGAAGAGGGAGTAGGTGAAAGTGGGCTATGGGGGGAGGGAGGGCGCGGGGAATGAGGGGCATCTGCAATAGTGTCAACATTAAAAAATTTTAATGAAGCCCTAACTGGTTTGGCTCAGTGGATAGTGCGTCGGCCTGCGGACTGAAGGGTCCCAGGTTCGATTCCGGTCAAGGGCATGTACCTTGGTTGCGGGCATATCCCCAGTGGGGGGTTGCAGGAGGCAGCTGATCAATGTTTCTAACTCTCTATCCCTCTTCCTTCCTCTCTGTAAAAAATCAATGAAATATATTTTTAAAAAATTTTTTAATGAAAAAAGAAGTACTCAAATTTTTAATACTGATAACATTTTTCTGGGGCTAGATATTGAGTCTATTGTTTACCTATAGACCTTCAAAAGTAAAGCAATTAATACTTTAGACAGGGGTTGGTAAACTTTTCTATGTAGGACCAAATGAATATTTCAGCCTTTGCAGACCATAGGTCTCTGTTGCGCAAGTCCCCACGCTCAGCTCTGCCACTGTAGTGCAAAACAACCATAGACAATGCGTAAAGGAATGTGTGTTCGTTCCCATAACACTTTATGTACAAAAACAGGCAGAGGGCAGATTTAACCCATGGATTTTAGTTTGCCAATCCCTGTTTTAAAGCTTACTGACATTCTTCATGTTTGCTAAAGACCTGTTAGATTCCTAATCCTTCTCCAGCAGGTTCAGCTCCAGCCTAACTGATGGGAACCTAGATACTGAACTAAGAAGAGGCAGGTCTGCTTCCATATGTTTGATATTTGTTAGGCTGAGGTAAAGATGGGAGTATAGCCAAAAATCTGGAAAAGACACCGTCTTTGACATTAAAGAGTTAGACATTTAGACAAACTATATTTCCTTACTCAGTTTTCCCTTCTTGAAAGCACTTACCACTATCTGAAATTGTCTGATCTGTGATGGCAACCTTCTTAACTGACATGATCAGGACTGGTAATTGGTCACTTATTCAATGATATATGGACATATTTTTTAAATACTGGCTTTAAACACTTTATAAAACTAAAATATATAAATGTACATTGCTTTGCCAACCTTTTGGTGAAGGTCAAAGGCTTTTTCTTATCTTTGGATCTTCTGATTGCAATTCTGCTTCATCTATTTTGATAGGTTACATTCATATGCATCACCTATATTTCTCAATGTATTTCTTTAAATTAACTGAAAACTTAGCCACATGCAAAACAATCTCAATGAAGAATCCTCTAGATTTTTATACTTTTGAAATAATTTTACTATTGTATCTACCCTAATTTAACAGTAATTTTTAGCAAATTGATTGGGCCTTTTTAAAAGCATTCAACTGTTTTCCATTCAGTTGTCTCTTAAACATCAAGGGGATTTAGACTTCTTCATTCAACAAATATTGAATGTCTTCCCAGAGAAGCACTGTGTCCATGCTGGGGTCCAACACTGGATGAGATGTGGTCTTAAGTCTCAATTCTGTTAAGCTATACAAATTATGGTTCACCACCTATAAATCTATCGTGAGTCATATTTTTCTTCTGTATTTCACTTTCTTCTGCTTCTAGGCCAACACATATGAAAAGTACTGGCCATTTTACCAGAAGCATGGAGGCCATTATTTTCCCAAAGATCATTTGAAAAAGGCTGTTGCTGAAATTGAAGAAATGTGCAATATTTTAAAAATGGAAGGAGTGACAGTGAGGAGGCCTGACCCCATTGACTGGTCCTTAAAGTATAAAACTCCTGATTTTGAGTCTACGGGTAAGTGATGTTAGATCCCTAAATTGCTAGTGTCTTAATTTTTAATTTCTTTCTTAATGTGTAAGGAGAAAACTCTGATCATTTCTCAGAGGTTCCTTTGTTTTAATAATTCTTCAAAACTGTAAGGCTTACTTAGGAACAGTTTGGTTCTTTTTGATATGATTAAGTTGTATACATTCAAAATTCATTGTAAATCTGGGATCTCCTTGAAAGAATCCACTTTTCTCAACTTTATGATAATTTTCTTACATAAGAAGAGTGGATTCTATTTAATTTTCCTCAAGAACCGAAGTTAAGAGAGGAACAGAAACACCCCCCGCCCCCCGCTTTTTTAATTGACACCACTACAAGATTGTTCTTGTGCCTGAGTTCAGTCTAATTCACAGTTCTAGAAGCTATCCTGTCCCAACTTTTATCTTATCATACTGATATTCCCTGAAGAATTCTGTTTCTGTGTAGCAAGAAAAAAGCTTTCAAACGGTGGAAACTTGGGGTTCAAGACCATTTTGAACAAGAATCTTACTGCTTCACTTTTTTCTTTGTTTTGGTTTGGCTTCAGGATCCTCACACAGAATTCATGTTAACAATCTAGTATCTATCATTCCATATTTTTTTCATTTGCACATAATTATATACATTCACACATACAGATTTTCTGTAAATTTTTTTTTACCGAAAAATGGTATCATATTATATAGACTTCTCTGTCTTGGCAATTAGCATTACTAAGGCTATTGTGGAACTTTCGGTCCGATAGGTTTATATGGTGCGATGCCTCGGGACATCTTGATGGTTGTGGGCAATGAGATTATTGAGGCTCCCATGGCATGGCGAGCTCGATTCTTTGAGTACCGTGCATACCGATCAATTATCAAAGACTACTTCCACCGAGGCGCCAAGTGGACAACAGCTCCTAAGCCCACAATGGCTGATGAGCTTTATGACCAGGTAAGTCCCAAATTATAGGTGTGCTTATTAGTAACTTTTCTAAATGATCCACAGTGAGATGGAGATTCTCTGATACCTTGTATTTGTTATGCATTTTATGATGAAAATAAGAGTAAATGATATTGTGATAATAATAGTTGTAATGGCTAATACTTATTTGGTGCTTACTATGTGTCAGGTCTTGAACTAAGGACTTTATTTACGTCCTCAGTCCTTTTTATACTTCACAACCACCCCATGAGGAAATAGTATCATTCCATTACAGGGAGCAGCAAAATTTGCCTGAAGGCACGCAAAATTTGCCTGAGTCATCGGTGGAGAGAGAAAAGTCACTACACTCCATTCTGTTCTAGGAAAAGAATTTGGTCTACAGGCCAAATTCACATAAAAGGGAGTATATGCCCCTTATTAGATAATGTACTATTTGATCATTTATAGAAAGAATAAAAAAAAAAAACTTTTTCCAGGGGTTTAAAGACAGAAATAAATAATAAATTCATTCTACCACACCCAATCAAATTTGGCTGGGAAACATGACATCTCATTTTATGGCAGGAGTTAGGCTCAGGACCAAATTCCTTTTCTAAAAGAACAGAATGACTTCATCCTGTTGACAGTCAATATTGTAGGTAGGTACATAAATCAATTATGGGTCACGGAATATTTTCAGAAACATTACTGCCTCTGTACCACTTGCTTCTAAGAATCAGGAAAATGCTGTCATGCCATTTTTTGTTGTTAGTTATTTTTTTTATTTTTTTGGTTTGGTTAGCATGTGCCTACATCTTACATGTTTTAGGGTAATAGTATGTTGGGAAATGATGGTGATAAATGAATTGTCTTAATAAAAAATGTCCTATAAATAGTTTTCTCATGAACCAATGCATTGTGTGTGTTCATTCTTGTTCCAATTAGGATTACCCCATCCATTCTGTAGAAGACAGACACAAGTTGGCTGCTCAGGGAAAATTTGTAACGACTGAATTTGAGCCATGCTTTGATGCTGCTGACTTTATTCGAGCTGGAAGAGATATTTTTGCACAGAGAAGCCAGGTTGATAAAGGATGCCTCTGAAATTCCACACATTTTGTTATTGTCTTTTTTTATTTCCAAATTCAAGTATTTCCATCCTATTTTTAGTTTCCTGATTTATGTCTTCCTTTTGTTTTCAGGTTACAAACTACCTGGGCATTGAATGGATGCGTAGGCATCTTGCTCCACACTACAAAGTGCATATCATCTCCTTTAAAGATCCTAATCCAATGCATATTGATGCCACCTTCAATATCATTGGACCTGGTCTTGTGCTTTCCAACCCGGACCGACCGTGTCACCAGGTAAGGAAGTTGTTAGGACTCTGGAAAAGCAATAGAGTCTAGCAATAGAAGTCATTGCCACTTTTATTTTAAGCACTTCCATGAATCCTAATGGTTTTAAATGACAAATTCAGCAATATTCAACATTGTTATAATTGAAATTAGATTGCTTGTTATATTTACTACAAGATGTCCAACACTCAGACATATACAGTGTAGTGTCATCAGACTTTGGCTGTGCTGTGAGAGCCTCAAGCTTGTGCACATATGTATGTGTCTTTTTTTAAACAAAGTAGTATTACAATAGCTCCCTTTCATCCACGGGGATACATTCCAAGACCCCCTGTGGATGCCTAAAACCATGGATAGTACTGAACCCTATATATATACTATATTTTCCCTATACATATATATACCTATAGTAGTTTAATTTATATAATAGGCACAGAAAGAAATCAACAATAAAACTAATAATAAAATAGAACAATGATAACAGTATACTGTAACCAAAGTTATGTGAATGTGGTCTCTTTCTCTCTCAAAATACCTGGAGTTTTCCATTTAATATTTTCAGACCATAGTTGACCTCAGGTAACTGAAATCCCAGAAAGCAAAACCATGGGTAAGGTTCCAATTGCAGCTGCACTGCAAACAAGATGATCCCTGCATATCTGGGGCAGTGCCACTGCCCCTGGGCAGTGGGTATCTTCCTTCTCTAGTGGGTCAGGCCTCCTTCAGCCAGCCCCATCCCAGGGGGAGGAGCAGAGCCGCTGCATTACAACTGATCTGTCCCCATCACCTGAGCCTCTTACTTCCGCCTGTTGCCCTCTACTTCCAATTGGGTGGTTGGTGAGTGATTTTGTTATTTGCTAGGCTTTAGTACATGTTTTTAAAATCACTATTTTGCCATGTCACTCTTCATTTTTATCCCATAAATTTAGACAAAATGACCAAGATTAGTTACTCATTTCAATATAATTCATTGCTATACTACTAGTAAGTGGGTAAGTGAACATAGGGACAGCTGAGTTATAATAAATAGGTCACTAAGGATAATTAGGGTGCTTAAGGAGTACAACCCTAACATTTGTATTTATACCCTGGT
Source organism: Myotis lucifugus (assembly GCF_000147115.1). Lineage (NCBI taxonomy): Eukaryota > Metazoa > Chordata > Mammalia > Chiroptera > Vespertilionidae > Myotis > Myotis lucifugus. The sequence goes on from NW_005871071.1 coordinate 11,180,806, forward strand.
CATAGATACAAAGTGATGCACTATGAAGTGGATGGACTATGGGATTGACAGTCACATTTTTGTTTTCTTATAACTAAATAGAAAATAATTTCATTTTCTTTCAAGAGAATTTCTCAAAAAAAAGTGTCTTTGGCATTTTAAAATTTCTGAACCCGAGAAAAGCACAAGAATATTTTTTAAAGCTTTAACATTTCTGTTATTTTTAAACTTTAATCTGGTAATCTGGGGATTTTATGTATAATTTAAATTAGGATTCAGAGAAAATCATCCAAAGTCTTGAAAATTTAATTTCTTTATGTTGACAATTGAGAAGATAGCTTCTCAAAAATAATTATTAATCACAAAGGCTACTAGAGACCAAGAATGATAAGAATAGTATATATAGATGAAAGCCTCTTTGGTTTTTTTTTGGTCTTGCAGATTGATCTTTTCAAGAAAGCAGGATGGACCATAGTTACTCCTCCAATACCAGTCATTCCAGATGGTATGTTTACTTTTATGTACTCACAGACTAAAATGATTACTTCAGTGACCAAGAATCTTTCACCTATAGATAGCAGCCCAAATTTTTAGAAATTCAGAGAAAACATTTCCCCAGTAAGGAGTGAACTGGCGCTTAGAACTACGGAGACTAAAACAAAGCTGCACTTGTGTTTACCCTCCCCTTCCACAGAAAATGGGAGTGAAAAGATGGGGAAAATCAGTATAAAATAACGTCTCATAAAGAAATGACTTCGTAAATAAAACAAAGTGAAATCCACATGTGTAATGAGTATAAATTGATTTATAACATTTATAAATTGCCTTAAGATAAAAATTTTGTAGGGAAAGTGAACTCTGAAAATTGAACTGTCACTTTAATGTTTTTCACTTTCAAATCCTTGATTTAAGTAGAAATGATTGCAGACACAATTTAAAAGTTGTTGCTATTTTTAGATCACCCACTCTGGATGTCATCCAAATGGCTTTCCATGAATGTCTTAATGCTAGATGAAAAACGTGTTATGGTGGATGCCAATGAAGTCCCAATTCAAAAGATGTTTGAAAAGCTGGGTATGTACAATATATGAAGCATGTTGTCATATATGAAGAACTGAAGAAATGACAAGCTAGATTTGATGTATGCTTTATCTAATTCCTTTTCTGTTCCGTTTCGAGGTACCAAGTTGTTATTTTGTAGGTGGACAATATTTTTGTTTTCAACAACATAACCTCAAAAGGTTGGAGATGCATCCCAGGCCCCTCAGTCTCCCCCCTAGCAATAAGTGTACCCATCTTCTATGACTTACCTAACCTCCTGGGGCCCATGTGTGGAGAACTGCCCCTTTGTAGTTGAGCATATACATTATTCAGCCCTTCCCCAAACAAGAAATTGTTGAGGGTACTTTAAAATAATTTAATGTCATTACATACTATAAATGACATAAGGGTACTGACACATAAGTGACTTATATGTATGATAAGCACAGTGAACAAAGTAATGAAATGCAATAGAGGATGTCAGTAAATCATCTTTGAACTAAAAAGCAAAACTGATTTTTATTTAGGTAGGAGTTTGCTTATCCTAATATTCAAAATATGGACCAGGTATTCTAATACTATGGAGGAGAGTGTTGAAAGAAGGGATTTTCATATAGCTGTTATATAGAGCACAGAAGTATGTGTGTTGATCACTAACATACTTGACATATCTTGAGTGTTAAATAAAGCCAGGTAGTTCACTTGTTGTAATTGAGTCATGTTTTGATTTATTTCAGGTGCACTACCCCGAAAAAATTTTTGACACTTTTAACACATCTCTCCTTAATGTAATCTATAATAATAAAAGTGTAATATGCTAATTAGACCAGATGTCCTTCTGGACAACCTTCCAGACAAAACCAGGGCTTCGAGGAAAGCCCAGGTTCCGGGTGCCTGCGGCAGCTGGAGGAAAGCCTGGTCCTGGGTGCCTACTGGCAGCCGGGGGAAGGAAGTCCTACTCTTACACGAATTTCGTGCATTGGGCCTCTAATGTCAGTATAAAAAGAATTGGCCTATCAGAGTCAAATTGAGCCCAATCTAATGATTTAACCCCTAATCCAACCCCCCCCCCCTTTCATTAAGTAACCCAATTGCTTGGGTTCAGTTTCTTTATCCATTAAGACTTTATTAATTCTCAACTTAAAATATTATCAAGTACCAAAGATCTGATTTACAATGTGTTGTGTTTTTTTTTGGTAATAAAGTCTTTTTAGACACAGGGAACTTGTTAAGCAAACCTTTTCAAGTAATTGAATTTTCTCCAATTCAGGATTAATATGGATCTAGAAATCTGAGTAAGATAGCTACAGCTATCAGGAAACATATGCTTGTATTTGAAAGCTCACCCCTTATCCCAAGCCTCCTCCTTACCTCTGCCCTACCTACTCTTACTCTTCAAAGCCCTGCTCAGTCTCACTTTCTCAGGTAAGTCTTTCCGATGGCTCCTGCTGCCTTCCCCTGCCTGACCAAACCAATGGAACCTTTAGTGACTCTGCAGCTGATTTTTCCCCCTCAAAATAATGGGTTCTTGAGGGAGGAGAACAGATTTTCTTTTTAAAGCCCCATTATGCCAACCACAACAGATTCTTCCTAAATACCACCGGTTGATTTGGCACATCATGGCCTTGTCAATACAAATAGTGCCAGATTAAACTAATTAATTGTCTCAGTACCTTTGGTACCGGTATGACCATACAACCGGATATTAAAATATGAGTTCTGTTTCAATGTTTCCTTAAGGTGGCCTGGCATAAAATCAATCATATCAGATAAACTTTGCTTGTATGTAAGTAAAGTCAACTTTTCAGGTTGGGTAAATTATACTTTTCCTACTCAGTTGACCTGGTAAAATTAGAAGCAGTCTGGCAAAATAGTTACAGCATAATTCTAAAGGCCTGGAAATGTTAGTGCTTGATTGTTTTTTGAACATTTGACAGACATATCTGCTCATCCTACCTATTGTCTTGTGAATAGTCAGTGGCACAAAATAGAGTTCAGAATCTTTGCTGACTTTTTGGTGACTGTTTTATATAAGCAGTGGAACAGATCAGATAAAATATAATTGGTGAAAATAAAATTGAAAGACTCCCCTGGGTTGGGGTAGACTTGAGGATCGGAACTGTAGGCTTCCTGCCCTCTTTAGGCTTACTTCCTACAGGAGAATCTTCATGTGAATCCATCTAACTGGCCACGTCTCTCTCGTTCAATGCAGGTATCAGCACCATTAAGGTTAACATTCGTAGTGCCAATTCCCTGGGAGGAGGCTTCCACTGCTGGACCTGCGATGTCCGGCGCCGAGGCACCCTACAGTCCTACTTTGACTGACCACACTGATGGGGCTTGTGGCGTAGGGACAAGGTTCATTTTCCTGCTTTAAGAAGAGCATGAACTATAGTGCTTTAAACAATCATATCCTTAACAGGGGTCTCAAGCCTTCATTTTCTTTGTTACGAGGAAAATAACTTGTGCTATGTCTTACTTTCTGCTCCTAAATTTATTTGCTATTTGGCTTCAAGCATATAGTAACTTGGCCACTAATATTTAACCATCTACCTCTGTTTTTAATTTTCTTTCCAAAAGGCAGCTTGAAGTGTTAGTCCTAATCTTCACTTTTTTTTTTTTTTTTTACTTTTTGTTACACTTGTGAATGATCGTATCACTTCTTTTTTCTTAATGAAAGATTTAGAATATTCACAAATCTTAAGTAGAACCAGATAATTGTCTCTTTTTCTAATGAATTTTGGTAATTTTTATTTGTTAAAAAAAATAACCTAGACTGTACAAACATTTAAGTAAATTTTCCATGAATGTTTTTAATATTCTCATCTCAACAGTGGTGATGTTTGCTACTAAAAACCTTTCCATACAACTTACCTCATTTCAAGTGATTTATTTTCATCTCTTTTTCTTCTCTGATTATAATTTTATAGAAATATTTAGTGCAGTAGGATATAACTACCAGTTCCCATCTCTAAATTTTGATATTCAGCATCGAATGGATATATTACACCTTTTGGTAATCTAAGATTTGTTTACAGATGTGCAAATTATTTAAAGTGCAGACTTTAAAGACATTAAAAACTAACAGAGGTAAAACCTACATGTGATATGAAGTAATTTTAATGTTGAATACTGTATGTGTATTTTTATTCTAATAAAGTTTTGTGTTACAGAAAATGGATTTTATTAGAGTTTGGTGTCAATCTAATTATTTTGAGCGAATTACAGGATGTAACTCTTGGGAAAGAATTCTAATGCTCTGATATAATCAATATAGTCGTCTCTAGTAGATAAAAATTTAAGCCTAATTCTTGTATTCAGAAATGTTTAGCAGAGCCCAATTTTGTTTATTAATTTACTCATTCAAAAATATCTGAATGTCTTCTGAATATAAGGGACTCATCCTAGGCCCAAGGGAAAAAAAAAAGAGTCTCTGTTCAAGATGCTAAATGTTTTGACTAATGAAAAACCTGGGGGGCGGGAGATAGGTTTCAACCATGCCCTGGCCAACACTTTTGCTCCTGTGTATCCTGCTGTCTTTTTCGTCCACCACAGAAACGCCTATCAGTCCTACACCTGGACTGACTCCTGCTTTAAAAAAATCTATATGATCGTGTGGATTGGGGCACACTTGGGGTATACATTCCCCGGCCAAAATACTACTTGATCATGCTATTTACACACCCTCCACATTCTCCTCAGTGTCTATTCCAAACCTTCACTCTGTTCTCTTACTTGATCATATTACGTCATTTTTCACAGAAAAAAATGGCAGCCATCATGTGTCAGTTCCCTCAGCTTTTCTGTTCCAATCCTGTACAAATTTATTTGCATTTGCATTCTCTGGTTAAAGTTATTTTTCTCCTTGCCTTTACTAGCTAAATTTCTAAAGCTTACTTCTCAACCCTCTACAAAGAGTCACTTTTCTCACTGATGCAGAAAAAGAGACAAATGTACCAACCAGGTCTACTCCATACAACTTTGATTCTAATTTCTCTTTCAGCTATATCAGTTATCATATTTTCTACAACTCCAGTGTGTGTGTGTGTGTGTGTGTGTGTGTGTGTGTGTGTCTGTGTTTTCCCTCAGCAAATAATCAAGCTCAAAATAATATTCAAACAAAAACTATGGCAACTTCATTTTCCTTTAGAGTTAAGCTTCCAGAATACATCCACTATCTCCACTATTTCACCTTTTATTTATTCCTCAATCTCCTGCTATCTGATTTCTACCTTAGCACTGCAAAGTACTGATGATATCTTTGACCTGACCTCTCAAGTGTCATTTCCAGTGGATACTATTAATACCACTCTTCCATCTCCTTTGTTTTGTCGTTAATCCTTGCCCAAGGATATGTTCCCATTGATTTTTAGAGAAAGAGGAAGGAAAAGACAGAGGGAGAAAGAGGAAGAGAAACAGAAACATCTATGTGAGAGAGAAACCTTGACTCCTTGCCTCCCATACGTGCCCCGACAGGGATCAAACCCACAATCTGGGCAGGTGCCCTGACTGGGAATCGAACCTGAAACCTTTTGGTGTACAGGACGATGCTCCAACCAATTAAGCCACCTGGCCAGGGCTCTCCCATCTCTTTTTATTAATATTCAAGTTCCTTCTCTAAATTATTTTCCTCCTCCTCTTAAGAGGTGGATGTCCTTGGACCTTCTCTCTTCTCTTAAGATCCTGGGTGGTCTCATCTGTGCATAGGTCTTCCCCATCCACATATCTACTAATAACTCCCACGGGCCATGTGGGAGGAGGCCCTGTGCCTAGACTTATATATAGTCTTGCCCTATCTTAAGCTCCAGGTCCTGTTCCCAACTGTCTGTCTGTGACTGGGCAGTGGCTGGCCAAGAGCAGGTCTGCCTCAGGCCAGCCTGTAGGGTCCTTGACTTCGTGTAGGAAAGATTTCGCAACATGAGTCCAGATGGCTTTGAGAGTATGTGCATTAATGCTGGGGACAGTGAAACAAAGGAAGAAATGAGAGTAGAAGAAACAACAGTGGAGAGAGAGCCTAGGCGTTGCTCTGCTTTGGCTCTGGAAATGTTACAGGAAAGCAGTGAGCCAAGGCGGGGCTGCTGTTCGCTCACTGGGAGGTCAGAGGAAAGGGGGCCTTGGAGACAGGATCAGGGGGTGAGCCCTGGTAGATCTGCCACTGCCCACCGCTCCCCTGGCTGCAAGTCCTGTGGGGACCGTTAGAATGTAAGAAGAATAAAAAGTTAATGCTTGGGAAGGGGCATAGGCATACTCTAGAGCAGGGGTCCTCAAACTACGGCCCGCGGGCCACATGCAAATACAAATATTGTATTTGTTCCCGTTTTGTTTTTTTTTTGTTTTTTTAAATATATTTTATTGATTTTTACAGAGAGGAAGGGAGAGGGATAGAGAGTTAGAAACATCCATGAGAGAGAAACATCGATCAGCTGCCTCCTGCACACCCCGTACTGGGGATGTTGCCCGCAACCAAGGTACATGCCCTTGACCGCAATCGAACCTGGGACCTTTCAGTCCGCAGGCTGACGCTCTATCCACTGAGCCAAACCGGTTAGGGCCCGTTTTGTTTTTTTACTTCAAAATAAGATATGTGCAGTGTGCATAGGAATTTGTTCATAGCTTTTTTTAAAACTATAGTCTGGCCCTCCAACGGTCTGAGGGACAGTGGACTGGCCCCCTGTTTAAAAAGTTTGAGGACCCCTGCTCTAGAGTGAGCCCACTTTGAGTCTTTTTCTTGAGGGCTTTTTATTCTTTTTTTTTCTTTCTTTCTGTAGGCAAAAAATCTTAGGGGAGGGTTTCAGTAGAATAGTCATCAGCTTTCCCAGTGCATTTTTAATATGCTGATGTATTAAAATGAGTGTATAGGGGAGTTTTGGGTTATTCTTTGGTCTTTTACTTTTACTGTAGGTCTGTCTGGCTTTAATGAGGTTTTTGTTATTTGTTCCCCAACCTCATCTGTCCTTGGGTTTAGCTGGCCCTGTTGGGTCTTTGTTCTCTGTTTTCCCAGGCCAGGGTGATGTAAACTGTGTATTTTCTGGTTAGGGAGGAGGGTATAAAACATTTGCTCCCAAGTGCCCTTGGTTAGGGAAGATAAGGTCTTGCAGTTCATAAGCTGGCTGCAAGCTGCTCAAACTGTTTGGCCTTGTTTAAGTTTCTTGTCTCAGTTTCCCTTTTCCACTTGCCCTGGAATTTTCCTAGTTTCTTATTGTCCTGCTACACGTAGACATTATCTGGATGTGCAAAGGCATAGCAGGCTCAACGCAATATCACAATTGACTCTCCACCAAGACATCCTGGACTCTGCCCTCTTCCTCACCTCATCTTGTCCCTTCCATTGGCCTTTTGCATTGTTATTAAACAAGATAATATTTTCAACAAAGAGAGCTCAACTGAGTGACTTAGTAAATTCCCTATTTTTAGATCTTGTGACACTGCTCTTGCATATGCTCTTTTGTCAAGGTTGTGGAGGAAAACAGAAGCAGCCCAGTCTCCACTACAGCTGCTATCAGCTTTCTAGCTGTCATCTACCACTCCTGCAACCCAGTGGCTTCTCTGTGATCTGCAGGAGGCCCACCGTCTGTTCTCAGGGGTCCAGATAACATGCCAACAACTTCAGGCCATCACTCTTCCTAGGGAACACCAAGCCTCTTTGTAACTAACTCCCTGTCTAGAGGAAATAGTTATGCATATTAAGATGGACCATTGTCATAAAAAAATAAACTTTTTAAATAAAAATATCTAATATTGACATTGTAGAGCAAGCCTAGTTCCTAGTAAAAAGCAAAGTATTCCTTTCAGGAATAGCCTTTAAAAAATAAAGATCATGGATCTGACCACAACAGTGTGTTAACTTGTAACTACATACGAATACTATCTGATAGGAGAATGCAAAAAGAAACCATCTGATTTTTTTTTTTGTCAACTCTGTGGGTGCATACATTCTTTTCAGAAATTAGAGTAATGTAGAAAAAATACTCAGATTCCCATCACTTAGCTCACTGACCTAGTTTATTGCAGGAAAAGGACACAATACACCAACAATGTTAGAAGACATGCATCACAGCCAAAGGCTGCCTCACAGCAAAGTCCCAACAGTCAACCGAAGCTCCATTTTGTTACCCTTTCAGCTCATCCAGTTGCCCCAAATTTTACAGTCTGTGCAAGGCCCAGGATTTTTTGGAATTAATCAATCATCCTCAATCAGTCAGTTATATGATTTATGGTCATAGTAAGGTCACTTTAAGCTTGACTCAGTTTCTGAGATAATCAGTATAGTCTATTAGAACATTGTTCAGTTGTACTAGATCTAGGTCCCACCTGACCAGATTGTGACATGGGAGAGTTAAAATAATCTTTGAGGTGGTACAGTAAATAAGTATTATAGACTATAACACATGAATGCAAATTATTGTTGCCTCTCCCTGATGACTGATAGTAAGAACAATACATTTTCAGTGGGATTTTGTGGGGGTGAACTGGCTCGCTTCTCATTATCTGTCTCTGTAGGTAGTGGGTCTCTGCTTCCTATACTTTGAAAATCGAGATCAGACATCACCCCTCCATCAGCTGCATGTCTTCCAAAAATTTCTGGACAGCTCTTATTTTCTCTTTTCACTTAGTCCTTGTAGGTTTTTACCTTGTTATTCTGCTACTCTCACTTTAGGGCAGTTTCAGGGGAAAACGAAGATAAATATTTATGTTTAATCCACTTCAGTCTCTAGTAGTCTGGAAGTCTTTAGACAGTTAATTCTAAATAGCATGGTAAAGGAGGAAATTGAGAGAGTGCACCGAAAACCACTATGGGATTTTAGAGGAAGTTGGGGAACGCACATCTTTCTCTATTCAAACTCTCAGGATGTAAAAATCCCAAAGTAGATATAGAAATACCAAAGCTGGGAGCAGACCTGGGAGCACACAATTTAGGGGAACCCAAACTCTCAGTAATCCAGATAAATAAAACTTTAATGCAGTTAAAACTAATGAAAAAAATCCATGATGAACAAAATATCAAACTTTAAAATAAAGACAGAATCAGTAGTACTGACGTTCCTTTTGCCTCAAACTCCAGTGGGCTGTGCATACCCCAGCTGCACACCAGGAATTAAGGTAAAGTGAAAGTAACCAGCCCTGGCACTGTCTGCAGCCCAGATTCAAATCATCTGGCTTGTACAGAAAAATCTCTGGCCTGGAATTGGATTAAGATGATACCTGCTTGTTGGCACTACTCTGTGCCTGAAAAAAAGCAATAAAAATTTATTCTTTGAAGAAAGAGAACATCCATGTAGGCTTCAAATGGTTTCTAAAAATAGAGTGTTCTATACAAAGTACCCACACAACCTGATTGACAGATGCAGGATGAGAAAAGACCCCTTCAGCAAAACAATGTTCAACAGAAACATATCCACAGGGACTCCAGATATCAGCTTGTCAGGCACAGACTATAAAGTGCCATCCCACAAAGAAACCTGATACCCCATTAGCAGTCACTCCCCATTTCTCTTTCAGGCCCTAGGCCTACACTAATCTATTTTCTGTCTCAATAGATTTGTCTATTCTGAACATTTTACAGAAATGGAATCATACAATATGTGATCTTTCGTTAAGTGCTTCTTTCACTCAGCAAAATGTTTTCAAGTTTTATTTATTTTATAATCTTATCAGTTCTTCATTCCTTTTTATGGCTGAACAAAATTCCATTGTATAGATATTCCACATTTTATTTGTGGGCTATTTGGGTTATTTCCAACTGATGAATGGACATGTGGGTTATTTCCAACATGTGGGTTATTTCCACTTTTTGGCAGTTATGAATAATGCTGCTATGAACATTCAGGTGCAAGTTTTTGTGTGGACATTTGCTTTCATTTCTCTTGGGTAAGGAGTGGAATTGCTTGCTGGATCATATGGTAACTCCATATATGACTTACAGATAAAAGGTTATGTTTAAAAATGTGAATAAAAATAAACCTACTAATATACCAAATCAGTGTAAGATCTGCATGATTCATTTGTAATCATTTGTACGATTGCCTTGTAGTTTTAAAAGACAATGAAAAAAAAAAAAAACCTAAGGGAAGTAGCTCATATGTGAAGCTAGACTAAAAAGATTAGAACTCAGTCTAAAAGGAGGAAAGCTGAGGAAATTACACAATCAAAATGATTGAACTGATCAAATCATGACCAATTAGTTAACTTCCAATTTATTTGAAAATTTTTCAAAATACCTCAGTTAGAGTACAATCTTGATTTTAAATAAGATAGTTTAAAAACCTGATAACAGCCCGGCTGGTGTGGCTCTGGTTGAGTGTCAACCTATGAACCAGGAGGACACAGTTTGATTCCCAGTAAGGGCACTGCAGGCTCGAAACCCAGTGAGGGGTGTGCAGGAGGCAGCTGATCAATGATTCTCTCTCATCAATGATATTTCTATCTCTCTCTCCCTCTCCCTTCCTCTCTGAAATCAATAAAAAAATATATATATTTTAAAACCTGATAACAAAGTAACATGGGAAGCATATACTCTGTTGTTTTTATTTTTTAAAATGGTGTTTATGAATATTAATATCTATTATTGAGAACCTACCATATGTTAGGCATCATCTTAGGTACAAAGCATATTTTATCTCATTTGACTTTTCTAACAAACTTCAAGATAGGTTATTATTTTCCTTATTAAAAAAGAGACAAAGGTTAAGTGCTCATGTTCAAATTTTTATTTTTAACAAAAATTTCCCTTAAATCACATAATTTCTCAGCTACCTCTCATTTCTCACTCCCTTAACCCCCATTTTCGGAGTGAAATTTCATGAAAGCTTTGCTTATATTTCCCATCTCTACTTTCTTACCATCCACTCCAACCACTTATATCTGAAGTTTTCCCTCCACAACATTGTCAGAAACTGCTTCCTCTGGGTTCAACAAAGAGCTCAGAGTCCCAGTGACCACTTTCTAGACTTTCTATGTCTATATTTAAACATAGAAAGCACTTAAATGTGCATGAGAACTACCTAGAAGGCTTGCTAAAATGCAGATTCTTGATCCCTACAACCAGAGATTGATTTAGTAGGTGGTCTCAGAAGTACTGACATAGAACATATCACATTCTAATTTGTATTATAATATTTTAAAAAATATTTTTATTGATTTCAGAGAGGAAGGAAAAGGAAGAGAGAGACAGAAACATCAATGATGAGAGGGAATCATTGATCAGCTGCCTCCTGCACACCCCACACTGGGAATCGAGCCTGCAACCCAGGCATGTGCCTTGACCGGAAATCAAACCGTGACCTCCTGGTTCATAGGTCAATGCTCAACTACTGAGTCATGCCAGCCCGGCTGTATTATATCTTTATGTGCAGGTTTTATCTCCTTTGAGCTTTCCTTGCCACCTCACACTTAGTAGGTACTCTAGAGATGTGTAGTAATTAATGAGAGAGAGAGAGAGAGAGAGAGAGAGAGAGAGAGAGAGAGATAAAAAATTAGATTATGGAATAATGTCATGACAATTTTATTCTGACAATTAGCATTGCCAGCCTTTGAGTTTCATGAGGTGGACTTGCTATATTTTTTTGTAATAATTGCTGATAATTGTGTTTTGATCAGCACTTAAAAATGAATTAAACTGTCAACAATTATTCAAGAGCAGGGGCAGAGAGCCAGCCTCTAAGAAAAAAAACTCTTAGATAGACTCTTTTCTTCCAAACCTGTCTTTTCCCCTTGCTCCACAATACAAAGTTGGAGGGAAAGATAGGAAAAGAGTGATTAATTTAGCAGCTGGGTTAAAGAATGAGAAGCAGAAGAGAAAGAAGTGTGTGGGGGGGGGGGCAAAAAATCATTATCTACTGCACTCTCTCCATGCCAAAAATTAATGCCCTAATACCTGCTGACATGAAAAGGGATCAACTTGAAGTCTTATACATATCATATCCCTAGAGCAGTTTTCACCTTTCCTTCTCTCGCCAATACACATACATTCAGATTTGTTCTGTTCTCAAGCAGCGGCATTCTTGCTGGGGTTATATATATATATTATAATTAGATATATTAAGACTGTAGCATTATAACTGGAGTTCTCAAAGCTCTCGAGTAACTAGGGCACATTTTCAGAGTGTCAGTTTCATTCAAGGATTTGTAGAAAAATTGTTTAAAAAAATTTGCCCCTTAAAAGGGTTTTGTGATACATGTACAAATAAAATCAGCAAAATTCAGCTTTTCCATGTCAAACTTATGTATTCTTGAATGCATACTAAAGAGTAGGAAGTGTTTATGTGTAGAGTGACTGAAACTGGCATTTTTTTTATGTAATCAGGAAACTCCGGAGTCTCTATGTGAATGCAAGATATTATGTGAGGCAAGAAGAAGTTTTGTGGATATTTGTGGACTACATGGTTTGTGCTTTGACCACAGTAGACAAACTAAAACATGCGACTTCTCAGTGAGTCAAAGAAGGCTGAAATAGCTATTGTGCAATAGATATTTATATCTATCATATAATTTGTCACTTTATAAAACATTGTTTTTACTTGGGTTGTACACAAAGCATTGGCTCCTATAAATCAATTTAATTTCCTGATATAACTGGCCTTAGTCAAATGTATATGGAAAGTATTTATGGATAAAATAATATGATATTTAGGATTTGATTTGGAATAATATGAGTTGATGCAAGAAAAGAGATGTGATGCCCTAGCTCAGCGGTTCTCAACCTGTGGGTCGCGACCCCTTTGGGGTCAAACGACCCTTTCACAGGGGTCGCCTAAGACCATCGGAAAACACATATATAATTACATATTGTTTTTGTGATTAATCACTATGCTTTAATTGTGTTCAATTTGTAACAATGAAAATACATCCTGCATATCAGATATTTACATTACGATTCATAACAGTAGCAAAATTACAGTTATGAAGTAGCAACGAAAATAATTTTATGGTAGGGGGTCACCACAACATGAGGAACTGTATTCAAGGGTCGCGGCATTAGGAAGGTTGAGAACCACGGCCCTAGCTGGTTTGGCTCAGTGGACAGAGCATCGGCCCACAGACTGAATGGTCCTAGGCTTGATTCCGGTCAAAAACACACACCTCGGTTGCAGGCTTAGTCCCCCACCCCGGGTCTAAATGTATGCAGGAGGCAACCAATGGATGTGTCTCTCTCACAACTATGTTTCTCTCTCTGTGTATCTCCTACTCCTTTCTACTCTGTCCAAAAATCAATGGGAAAAATCCGCGGGTGAGGATTAACAAAAAAGAAAAGAGATGTGACAACAAAAGACAAAGACAAAAACTTGGGCAGTCTGACTAAGTTGTTCATCTTTATAATAAAGTCTCACTCAGTTGTCTTATTTGATGGGTTTGGGTTTGTTTAAGTCTGAACAATTTCAGAAAACAATTGCAAAGCAAACTTTGTTTTCTTCTGTACTATAATAAAAATAAATATCGAAAGTTAGATGAAAAGCATGAAGACTATGTCACTAGAGATTCTTAATTCATTTAAGTATAGTGAACATTATAGCTTCAGTAAAATAGAAAACACCATAAGTCATCTTTCTTCAATGAAAAAGAACTGTCACAAGAATTCTGTGGATGCAATTAGAGCAGTGGTTCTCAACCTTCTGGCCCTTTAAGTACAGTTCCTCATGTTGTGACCCAAACATAAAATTATTTTCGTTGCTACTTCATAACTGTAATGTTGCTACTGTTATGAATCATAATGTAAATATCTGATATGCAGGATGGTCTTAGGCGACCCCTGTGAAAGGGTGGTTCGACTGCCAAAGGAGTTGCGACCCACAGGTTGAGAACTGCTGAATTAAAGGCTGAACAGAACAAAGACCAGATCATATGACACTGGTTACTTGGCCTATAAGCAGAACAATGTAACATTACAATTTTCCATCACAGAAACCTGAAAATATTGCACCATAACTTTCTCTCTCATAGCATTCTAAGACTATTCCCTCAGATTTTACCTTTATAAGTCATAGAGCAGTGAAAAACTGTTGCAATTATATTAGTATATATTTTTGTGGGCGTGAGTTCTAGAGAACAGACTCCAAAATAGAGAAGATAAATTGTCTACATGATGTGTCTGACATTGGTGTCAAGCTGCCTTCAGATCAGCCCAGTTTTCCAGCCTGGACAGAATCCATGAAAAGCAATTTCTTCCCTAATAAATATTAGAGGAGAAAGAAATTCATAAACTTTAAAAGATATTATCCCAATCTATTTTCTTGAAGTATTTCCTACAGTCACATCTCTGAGTCTTGTCATATCATTCACAGTGTTGGCATATCAAGCAAGAATTAAACTTCATTTTAGACAGTAGGAATATTGGTCTCAGTAATGATATATAGTGATGCTTGTTTATCCTCTTCTTTTTGGTAGAGTAAAATTTAACTTGCAGATTTAAAGCAATATTATTTGTATCAGACAAGCACTGCTGCAATAGGGTCTGCATTTTTGGGCATCCCTGAGGAGTACATAGTCCTTGAGTAACCCACATTTGCACCTCAGGGAAACTTCAGAGACTGCAGGCTGACAGAGGTGGGGATGGGGTGAAACTATTCTAGCTCACAGCTATTCCAAGAAAGCTTTGTGTTTACTTTCGTTAAGCTCCAAACATTCTGAGCCAAGCTGGAATGCCCTGGAATTCTTTAAAGGAAAAAGAAATGCTCAGATGACCTAAAACAAAACTGTCCCACTGGAGTTCTCCTAATAGCTAACCCAAGACTAAAGAGAAGCTTTTGCTCAAAGGCTTATCCTCTGGGTCTACCCTGAACGTATAAGAGACCCATTAACCACCCTCAAGTGTGTGGACAGACTAGCACTCCTCAATCTCCTTCTAAGATTAGGACTGGATGGCAGGACAAGTACATTAAAGGGATTTCTCAACATCTTTATCATGGTGGTTTCTGGAACATACACACTGGAAAGTTGGGCTACTTTAAAAAATAGTTATTGCTATTCAGGCAATGTTCCCAGGGATAAATTATACTGGACCAAAAGAACACCATATTTAGGGTATATTCATTCAAGGAATTCAATGGGAAATTCGCTGGGGTTCTCAGTCTTTTACTTTACTCTTCCCTAAAGGACCAAAATGTTTATTAAATCTGGTAAGTAAATGCCTACATACATATTCCAGATCCATACTATTCTGGAAGGGATAGGCATATAACCATATTACATGCCTAATATGCAATATTAGAAGCTTACATTTCCTCCATGGATCAGTGTCTGGTACTCTGGCTTTTGCCAAAAGTTTAACAAAAGACATGTAGACACACATCACACTTCCTGCAAAGTCCCCAGTCATTAAGGCATTATTTTAAAGAGCAACAGTCTGCAATGCACAGAAGAGTTAGATGTGTCTCTGTCTACAAACAAGAAAGATAAACAAGATATGGGCAGCCACAAATTAAAAAAACATTCGCTACTCGGCTCATGAAACAACCTCAGAAGTGGAAGTAGCAAGTTATTTTAGTGTGGGAACTTAAATTTGGAGAATTAGGTAGTGAACCATCAGGAAGACCTCAAGTGACATAAATAGCAGGGGTGACTTTCTATCATTGTGGAGAGTTCTTACAAGAAAATTATTGAAAAACCTTCTATTCCCAGCCAGGCTTTGGGGTCTCTGAGATGTTCTTATAAAAATACCTGAGGTTACCTAATGAAAAAGATATATACTACTTACCATACCCCAGAAAGAGTTTCCTGCTACACTCAAGAGTTTCTGTGGCTCCTGTGCCCAAAGTAATCTGCAAGCAAGATGAAAAAATAAACACAATAAAAATGTATTGTCCTCTCTACTTAAATGAATCCCAAGAACTATTCACTGGTACCATATGGGTCACTTTACTGGTCTGGGCAGTGGTTTTACTTTGGTTTCAGTCAATCCCCCTGGAATTTACTTTATATGGGGTTCCATTCCAGGTCCTCCCTCAGGTCCCCCAGTGCAGAGATGGCTGCTTGAATGAGCTCAGGCAAAATTGCCTCATGCTCTTAACATATAGAGCCAACTCAATTTTCCACTTGCAGATTATCACCGTGAGGTCATTCATAAATTTAATTGAATCATCATATAGACTTTTATCCAACCATAGGAGCCGAATTAATTTTTTCTAAACTAATATATTTACTCCCCTACTGTAGTGAAAGCCACGCCTCCTGATTTGCTCTATAACTATAAGAGTAAATTAGTCTGGAGCATGCATTCTAGAGAGTAAAGGAAAGACATAATGTTAACTATTCCTCTAAACCAGTGGTTCTCAACCTTGGCTGCACATTAGAATCACCTGGGAATCTTTTTAAAATCCTGATTTCTGG
>NW_005871071.1:11197555-11199402 GCF_000147115.1 Myotis lucifugus
TGAACAATATAATAAGTTACGTGTACAAGTCACATTGTTATTTACAAAGCACTTTCACAACGATCTTATTTACTTTTTTTAAATACCTTGTACGATAAATAGGAATTACTAGTCTAGATTTAAAGACAAAACTGAGGCTAAAGATTACATGACCTGCTCAAGGTCACAAGGCCAAAGGTGATAAAAACAAGAATCCAGGTCTTTTAACATGTAGTCTAATGCATATGCCACTATACCATGCTGTCTCTAACAAAATGAGCTCTCAGCTGTTAAACTTACCTTAGGATTAGCCACTGCATGAGGTTTATATTACAGAGGACAGGTATCACACAGCAGAAGAAAGTAATTATTGGTAAAACCTATGGGAAGAAATAAAAACAGAATTCTATACTTTTCTCAGTGAGTTGTTTTTTTGTTTTGTTTTGTTTTTTATAAAAAAAGAGTCCTGGCTGGTGTGGCTCAATTGGGTTGGGCATCATCCCATGCACGGGTTCGATTCCTGGTCAGAGCACATGCCCTGGTTCTGGGCTGGATCCCCAGTAGGGGGCATGCAGAAGGTGGCCAATGGATGTTCTTCTCTCACATTGATGTTTCTCTTTCTCTCCCTCTCCCTTCCTCTTTCTCTAAAAATCTATGAAAATACTTTTTAAAGAAAACAACAAATAAATAAGTAAGAGGTGCCATTGTGCTTAGTACAATACAACCTAAAATCACTCTAACACCCCTTCCCTTTTTCCTGTGACCCCATTCTTTTTCCTCAATCAGTTCTGAGACTGAACTTACAGTTCTGAGCTAAACTAGCTACTTTGGATGAGTATGTTTTTAACTTGCTACTCAAGGTGTAGTGCATGGATGATGATTGGATAGCATGGGAATCATTTGGTAGCTTTTTAGAAATGCAGATTCTTAAGCCAGATTCTCACTGCAGAATTACTGAATCAATCTACAAGATTCCTCAAGTGATTCATGTTCATGCTTAAGTTTGAGAAACACTATGTTAATACATATGTTCAGATAGGTTTCAATGTCATTCTGAAAAGAGGTGTCACACTAGCATGTTTATTAACAAACAAGAAAAAGAAAAGATTTACTTCAGTGTGAAATGACAGAGATAATCAGTAGGTCAAAAGATATGTGAAAATAAAAATATTTGACTTAGGTTCATGCTAAATCAGCTAGGCCAAACGACTGTGAGATATTGAAATAATGTTGGTTTATCATAGTAAAATACATTCCAAATAATTTTCTCAGTAGCATACTAATAAGTAAAAAATATGGGCAAACTTTTCATTTTCATATCCATTTACAATCACAGAACAAGATAATCTTATTTTTAAAGAAGCTAAACTCACCTAACTGTACATTTCTCTGCTCTGGGTATATTTTAAAATCACCTGAGGAGCTTTAAACATCTGTGGGGCCTGGCCGATGTGGCTCAGTGGTTGAGCATTGACCTATGAACCAAGAGGTCATGGTTCAATTCCCAGTCAGGGCACATGTATGGGTTGAGGACTCGATCCCCTGTGGAGTGTGCATGAGGCAACCAATCAATGATTCTCTCTCATCATTGATGACTCTACCTCTCTCCTTCTCCCTTCCTATTCAAACCAACCAACCAACCAACCAACCAGTGGGGGTCCTACCTCCAGATATTTTGGTCCCTCATTCTATAGATGAGGAAACTGTGGGGGGAGGGGGTTAATACAAATGATACCAATATAGCATATTAAATTTTTTCATAAATAAGTATGTAATGACTTCTAAAACCTGAAACTTGTTGACCAAGTAAGACCTAACTAGATAATTTTTCACTATTTTTAAAAATTCTTTACTTTTAAAGTATTACA
>NW_005871071.1:11200010-11202432 GCF_000147115.1 Myotis lucifugus
CGAGTTTCTAGTCATCCCTCTGAACTGAGTCTTCCTATCTGAGGCCCAGGACATAGTGGAGCAGAGACAAAACAACTCCACCATGCCCTATCTGAATTCTGGGAGGATAAAAGAACTGTTGTTTTCACATTGCAATGTTTGGAGGTGGTTTATTATGCAGCAATAAACTAAAACAGAGGCTGACTAAAAAAACTCTAAGAGCACACATGGAAGGCTAAACATTTCAGAAAACAAAGCAGGAGTTAAAAGAATTCAATAGAAAATATTTATGCTTTTTCCCCCAAGCAATTTATGCTTATAAATCATAAATTCTAAAAAACTTACAATATCTTGTTCATATGAATAATATAAACATTCTAGAATAAGACATGAAACATAGTTGCCAACCAGTTTGGGACTATTCTATTACAATGGCTTTATGGCTGTTTGATATAACAAACCTAGTTATTAAATATTTATTTAATTGAAAATAGTAAATAATTAGGATCAGCTAACTTAGTCCAACTGGCCTAACCAGTCCAACCAGTTTTTGTGTTTGTGTAGAATGTTGAATGCTGGACTATGCTATGATTTCAGACACCTTGTAGGTAATAGTAAACAACTCTTATGAAGTTAGTCTACACCAGAAAAGCTTTCTAAGTTTTAAGGTCAAATTGTTATATAATCTATCCTACTAGATATTCACTAATGCTGAACTTCAGGAATATATTGGTTAACAATTAGATAACAATTTGGTTATATGTTTAAATATCCCTCCTGAACAAGCAAGGCCCTGGAGCTCCATACCTAACCTGGGCTTCTGGGAGGCTGTGTTGACTTAGGGGATTGTCAGGAATGTCCTAAGAGGTACAGAGTTTGGGTTGAAGCAAATTTAAAAGCATTACTCTGAGGCACAAATAAAATCAAGTTTGGCACAAGGGACAAAAACCAGGCACGATAAGGGTAAGCCACAAACACAGAATGAGTATTTATAAGCGAGATGAAAAATTCATTGGAAATACTTTAAGATGAAGTATTTGTCTAATGGTTCCGAGACTAATTCCAATATGCGAGTGGTCCCTCCCCCCACCCCCCCCCCCCCCCCACAACACACACACACTACCAGGGAATGCTCAGGACACCCGCTGGGTGCCCAAAAATCACTAAATTCGGGCATTATCTACCTGGAAAAAGCATCAGATTCCAAGGCAAAGACTTCAGTCCCACCAAATAGCCCTCCACTTCAGCAAGGCCAGGTTAACACCTGTGCTTCTGACCAATCAACTCTAGATTGGAGATTCCAAGACCCTCTCCTTGGACTTCAGACACCAGTCAAAAGTCCAGGTTGTTACTTGTACTTCTGACCAACTGGGTGTAAATCAGAGGTTTCCATGACCTCCCACCCTCTTGGATTCCATTAATTAGCTAGAGTGGCTCACAGAACTCAGGGAAACATTTACTTAAGTTTACCAGTTTATTATAAAAGGATATGATAAAGAATACAGATAGAAGAGATGCATCAGGCAAGATATGTGGGATGGGGGTGAAGCTTCCATGCCCTATCTGAGGCATCCTGCCATGTCTGTGTTTACCAACCCGGAAGCTCTCTGAACCCTGACCTTTTGTGTTTTTATGAAGACTTCATTACATAGGCGAGATTGATTAAATCATTGGCCATTGGTGATCAATTCAACCTCCAGCCCCTCCTGTAATTCATAAACCATCAAAAATACCTGAGAATTTTTAAAATTAGGTTTTCTCCTATATTTAATATTTGGAAGAAAAGCTGCAGGTATTTGTAAGTCACTTAATCACTGCGTATCTTTGCCTATAGGCCTCTGATTGAATAAATCAGTGTTTTAATGCTTACACTTTGAAGATTTCTGTTCTTCCAGAAGATAGTATTGCAACAACTGCATTTCATTTCTGTGTGATCTCATTCTGGCACTCTAGAATTGTTTAAAGTCATTTAAGACAGAATTTACTATCACTGTGGATCCAGCTGTATTAAGTGATCAATTATTTAAAATAATAAATTTGGGACCCCGCCCTGCCGCAGGGGAGGGCAGGAGGAGGATGATTGACAAAGCTGATCAGTGGCTAGGGGCTCGCAGAGGGCGCGGCTGAGCTTTCCCCTTAAACGGTTGGGTTGGGCCTCGGGAACAGCCTCCCCAGGCCTCCCGGCCTCCCGAATGGGTTGTTATGGTAACAAATGACCGAACAGTCCCTTACGAACTGGCCAATGAGAGGGCCCGTCTTTTCCACCGCACCTCTGAGCCCGAGGTGTTGCAAAGGTCCAGGCGGGAGCAGACGGTGGGGACGTTCTGCGGAAGAGCGGGAGCGGGGCTTGTGACGTCACCACGGCCAGCCTATCACGCTACCTTCTTGCTCAAGGGCTCCGCCCCTTTACCACACATTTCCCCTCCCTAGCTCATTTCGCACG
>NW_005871071.1:11203590-11209130 GCF_000147115.1 Myotis lucifugus
ATAACAACACGGAGGAGACTCAGAGTTATTTACCTGAATTTAACTTCCTGTTCATGGAACATACAGTCTGCTAGGTTCCTGATGAGTCAAGTTCATGAGAGGCTTTAAGGGGCTGCATTGCACTCTAACCTGCAAGGGCTATTACCAGATTGATCGATGTCACTGCTGGATTTTGTGGCTGGAACCATTTCAACTCTCCCACATGGCTCCCCTGGACCGTGTGCCTCAGTCACACCTGTGTGCTCAGGGAAGATGACTTCTGTGTCCACTTTTGTCTGGGAAAATTATGAGTACCCTGAGCTGTGGTCGGGATCTTCAATTCTTCCTCTCTGACTAGGGAATGGACCTGAGGCCCCATCCTCAGCGAAGGTCGTGTTTCCATGGACATTGTTGTTCTCACATTATGCTGTGGTGAATTTTTCCAGGTTATCATTCACCAGCCTGGAAACTGCTCTGATTTGTGATCATTTTGTGAAGTTTTTTGTTTTTGTACTTTCGTTGTTGTTGTTAATTGCCGGAAGCCGGTCCATCCTTGCTGCTTGACACAGTCGCTGCAGGAAAGAGACATCTGCACAGCATATGTTTCAAGGGACCTGGCGTGTATGGCATATTGTTCTTGGTATGTTTGCTCTCCTTGGTGCCGTGTGTTTTGACCAAGGTCACCTCTCTGAGAAAGGTTGTTTCCCCAGGTGGGGATTTTTCCCTGAGGTTAGGGAGGGGATACAACCCCTTAATTAAGTGCCAGCGGGTAGTTAAGCTACATAATCTTTACTCCTGGAATGGAGATAAGAAACGCCCTAACCTTTGTATAGAAATTGACAGGATTAAAATCAACTGGTATAAATACAGATGTAACAAGACAATAAAACACAGAACCCGGGCTGGAGATCCTGGCTAGAGAACCCTGGCTAGGCTGCTGATCAACTGATCACTGAACGCTGTCTCTGTGTCTTCTTTGCCGACTCCGTCCACACCTTTGGAGACCCCTGGACCTGCTGGGCTGGACCCCAACAATCACCCAAGTCTCAGTCACCAATTATACATTCTCCTAAGAGAAGAGATAGGCGGTCACCCAAACGAAGGCAAAGGAGTATGTCTCCAACCTCGACAGCCAAAGCTGGAAAGATTCGCCAATCTGGATGTAAGCAGTCACATATGGAAGACTTTATGCCACCTTCCAGGGAAGAAAGAAATGCTAAGAGAAGTACTAAACAGGATGTTCGAGATCCAAGGCGAATAAAGAAGACTGAAGAGGAATGACCGCAAGAAACTACAAGTCAGCATTCTACAAAGTCAGGCACTGAACCAAAGGAGAATGTAGAAAATTGGTCAAGTTCCAAGTCTAACAAAAGATGGAAATCTGGTTGGGGAGAAAATAAAAGCTTACAACAAGGTGACGACCATAGTAAATCTCCTCATCTAAGGCATAGGGAAAGCTGGTCAAGCACTAAAGGAATTTTGTCACCTCGAGCCCCAAAGCAACAGCATCGATTAAGTGTAGATGCCAATCTTCAGATTCCTAAAGAGTTAACTCTTGCAAGCAAAAGAGAATTACTTCAAAAGACGAGTGAACGTTTAGCATCTGGTGAAATTACACAGGATGAGTTCATTCTTGTTGTGCATCAAATTCGACAGCTATTTCAGTATCAAGAAGGTAAACACAGATGCAATGTACGCGATAGTCCTTCAGAAGAAAATAAAGGTGGATTAAAAAAGAAACCTCTCTTATCTGATGCTGAATTAACCTACTATGAACATAAAGCAAAACTGAAAAGGACACAGGTTCAGCATTCATTTCCAAGACTTGATCTCTAAGATTCTGATATTTTTCACTACCCTTTGACTGATGCCTTGTTGTCTGGAATAGAATGTGAGCCATCCAAAAATAAACATGCAAGTAGGAATAGTGGAGCACAGTTTGACAGAAAAGAACAATTTAGTGAAAGAGCAAGACGTCTTTCTCCTATATCTGGGAGTCGTTCTTATGCTGAGAATCTTTCACCCCGTGAGGGCCGGAGAAGACATGACAAGCAAGTCTCTGCTAAAGGTGTGCGAGAAGAGCAGAGGTCACCATTCAATGATCGTTTTCCACTTAAGCGACCTAGATATGAAGATGCAGATAAACCATTTGTATGTAGCCCAGCATCACGATTTGCCGGCCTCGATACAAATCAGCGACTTACAGCGTTTGCTGAAGACAGACCATTATTTGATGGACCTAGTAGGCCATCAGTAACAAGAGATGGCCCAACCAAGATGATTTTTGAAGGACCTAATAAATTAAGCCCTAGAATTGATGGACCTCCTGCACCAGGTTCTCTTCGATTTGATGGGTCACCTGGACAAATGGGGGGAGGTGGTCCTTTGAGATTTGAAGGACCACAAGGTCAGCTAGGAGGCAGGTGTCCTTTGAGATTTGAAGGTCCTCCAGGACCAGTAGGGACACCTTTGCGGTTTGAAGGGCCAATTGGTCAAGCAGGCGGAGGTGGTTTTCGGTTTGAAGGTTCCCCTGGTCTGAGGTTTGAGGAATCTGCAGGTGGGCCTGTGAGTGGACTTAGATTTGATAATCCCAGAGGTCAGCCTGTAAGTGGACATAGATTTGAGGGGGGTCATGGTCCATCAGGAGTTGCAATTAGGTTTGATGGACCTCATGGTCAACCAGCAGGTGGGATCAGATTTGAGGGCCCTTTGCTACAGCAGGGAGTTGGAATGAGGTTTGAGGGCCCCCATGGTCAGTCAGTAGCTGATCTGAGGTTTGAAGGAAAACATAATCAACTTGGTGGAAACCTTAGGTTTGAGGGTCCCCATGGTCAACCAGGGGTTGGGATCAGGTTTGAGGGTCCTGTACCAGGAAGTGGACTGAGAATTGAAGGGCCTCTGGGTCAAGGTGGTCCAAGATTTGAAGATTGTCATGCTTTCAGGTTTAATGGGAAGCCAGATCAGCCATCGCTCTTACCAATATTTGATGGATTACATGGTCAACCAGGTCCTAGATTTGAAAGAACTGGTCAACCAGGCCCACAGAGATTTGATGGACCACCTGGACAGCAGGTTCAACCAAGATTTGATGGTGTTCCTCAAAGATTTGATGGTCCACAACACCAGCAAGCATCAAGGTTTGATATTCCCCTTGGTCTTCAAGGAGTACGATTTGACAATCATCCTTCACAAAGGCTTGAATCTGTTTCTTTCAGTCAGACTGGTCCATATAATGAGCCACCTAGCAATGCTTTTAATGCCCCATCCCAAGGACTGCAATTCCAAAGACATGAACAAATATTTGATTCACCTCAAGGACCAAATTTTAATGGACCACATGGCCCTGAGAACCAGAGTTTCTCAAATCCCCTTAGCAGAGCTTCTGGACACTATTTTGATGAAAAGAATCTTCAAAGTTCTCAATTTGGAAACTTTGGCAATTTACCTGCTCCAATAACAGTAGGAAACATTCAGGC
This sequence comes from Myotis lucifugus, assembly GCF_000147115.1. Classification (NCBI taxonomy): domain Eukaryota; kingdom Metazoa; phylum Chordata; class Mammalia; order Chiroptera; family Vespertilionidae; genus Myotis; species Myotis lucifugus. The sequence goes on from NW_005871071.1 coordinate 11,207,046, forward strand.
ATCTCAACAGGTTCTGACTGGTGTTGCTCAACCAGTACCATTTGGCCAGGGACAACAGTTTTTACCAGTTCATCCACAAAATCCTGGAGCATTTGTTCAGAATCCTTCAGGAGCCCTTCCTAAGGCATATCCTGATAATCACCTCAGTCAGGTGGATGTAAATGAATTATTTTCAAAACTGCTAAAAACAGGAATTCTCAAATTGTCCCAGCCTGATTCAGCTACAACACAAGTAAATGAAGTTGCTGCTCAGCCTCCCGCTGAAGAGGAGGAAGATCAAAATGAAGATCAAGATGTTCCAGATCTTACCAATTTTACAATTGAAGAGTTAAAACAACGTTATGATAGTGTTATAAATAGACTGTACACTGGTATTCAGTGTTACTCTTGTGGAATGAGGTTTACAACATCACAGACAGATGTTTATGCAAATCACTTGGACTGGCATTATCGGCAAAATAGAACTGAAAAAGACGTTAGCAGAAAAGTCACTCATAGACGTTGGTACTACAGTTTAACAGACTGGATAGAATTTGAGGAAATAGCTGATTTGGAAGAATGTGCAAAGAACCAGTTTTTTGAAAAGGTGCATGAAGAAGTTGTGCTCAAAACTCAGGAAGCTGCTAAAGAAAAGGAGTTCCAAAGTGTACCGGCAGGGCCAGCTGGAGCAGTGGAGAGTTGTGAAATCTGTCAAGAACAATTTGAACAAATCTGGGATGAAGAAGAGGAGGAGTGGCATTTAAAGAATGCCATTAGAGTGGATGGAAAGGTTTATCATCCATCATGTTATGAGGATTTATCAAAATACATCTTCATTTGATTGTACACCATCTCCCAGCAAGACACCAGTTGAAAACCCTTTGAACATTATGTTGAACATTGTCAAAAATGAATTGCAGGAACCCTGTGAAAGTCCCAAAGTTAAGGAAGAACAAATTGATACCCCACCAGCTTGTACAGAGGAGAGCATAGCAACACCCACTGAAATTAAAACTGAAAATGATACAGTTGAGTCAGTTTAAATAAAATGAGAAAGATATGTTTTTCTTTTTTTAAAAAGCTGCTGTTTGGATGTAGGTGAAGAATTTTTTTATGTATATACAGAACTATCTATATAAATTGTCTAGCTGAGGCAGGGCCTTCTGCTATCATTTGGTTAATAAATACATTTTAGTATTTACATATCCTACTGCCTGCACAGTTTCAGGTGCTTGTTGTTTGAAAGTTCTGTAGATGTGTGCAAATTTACGAAATGAAATTGTTATGTGTAAAAATGTACGATTTTCACTTGTGAAACTGTAAATTATAAATAAAAAATATTTTTGCTACCAAAAATAAAATAAAATAATAAATTTGGGGGAGGTGTGGAAGAAAGGAATACATTTTATAAAATGTTACAATAAATCTCACAACTGACTTTTGACTAGTTGGTGTTTTAAGAATATTTTTTAGATTTTGTAATGTGCAGTTAAGGTCTATCTTGGAGGTTGGCTACCAGAGCTAAGTATTCCTTTATGACGCACCCTTCCTTCCTCCGTTCCTTCCTTCCTTTCTTTTCTCTTACTAATCAATTTCACATAATTACTATTTCAGTTGAACTAAAGATCAAATCAAGTTACAAAAAAATCCAGTTATAGTTTCTGTTGAATTTTCATGGATTCTACAGATTAATGCAGGAGAAATGGACATATTTATAGCATGGAGTCTTCTGATCAAGCCTTTTTATATCCTGTTAAGTTTTCTATTTTTCTTCATCTAGGTCCAACATACTTCCTGTTGTGATTTGCTGTTACTGTTTTTCTTGCACTAATTTTACCTCTTATAATTTTGAACTGGTTTTAGCTGGAATATAACAATACTACTGATTTTTATACATTTATAAAAAATGAATATTTATACTTATATAAATGTTTTATGCATTTATAAAAATTTAATGTCTGACTTATTGAATTCTCTTATTATTTATAATAACTTGTAAATTGATTCCCTTAGGTTTTCCAGGTATATTATTTTGCTATCTCCCTTCCAATAGTAAACCTCTTATTTTGTTCTTGTGACTAATTATACTATCAGTTATTTTTATGA
>NW_005871071.1:11209909-11218282 GCF_000147115.1 Myotis lucifugus
TAAGCGAACCATTGCAAACCGAAACGTAACAGTTGGCCGGGCAGTTTTGTGCGCACTAATCAACAGCGGGCACACTACTCCATGTTGGGAACTGTCCCCTTGGTGGTCAAGTGCAACTCCCACAGGGGAAGCGCTGCTCAGCCAGAAGCTGGGGCTCATGGCAGGAGACCCCAGCGGCAGGTGGTGGGAGCCTCTCCTGCCTCTGTGGCAGCCTGCTACCAGGGGCGGCAGTGGTAGGCCTGGATGAGCAGTGGAGCTGTGCCTACCCGGCCTGGGGCTCCTCCCTGGCTGCCTCGGCACTGCTACATTCCCCGAGGGGTCCTGGATTGCAAGAGGGCGAAGGCCAAGCTGAGGGACCCCACCCGTGCAGGAATCCATGCACCGGGCCTTTAGTTAATCTATAAAGCACTGTTCTGAATTATATAAAAGTATAAAGTTTAAAAGGATACAATTCTTACCCTCAAAACAGCACAGTACAAAGATCCAAACAAATGGATACACAGAGAATGCAATGAATCGAAGAAGGTGACTGAAGTACCTGTTAACTATGGGCACAGTACAGAACTACTCAATCTCTAGGTTACAAACGAAAACACTGAAAAACGTGGCCTGTTCTCTTTAACTCTCAAATGGCCATCATGGGAGAAAAAACAAACGAAAAACACTGCAAATTTAAGCGAATTTTGCTACGGCTCTGTAGGGGACTGAATTAACTTAATGCCAAATGTGAGTCAGTTTAAACCAAGGATGTCAAACCAAGCCATTCTTTTGTGCAGTAGATCGGAACAAACCCCATCCTAGCCTGGATCAGCAATATTCACCAGAACTCAAATGAGTGGGGAGAAAAACCAATTTAATTAATATTTCTCACTGAACTCTTGATTGATTCTAGCCACCATCCCCTCCTCCCAAACCTTTCTCTCCACACCTCCTCCACCTAAGAAAATGGCAACCCATCCACCCAGCCACTTGGTCAATCCAGAGGTTAATGCTCTAACCTCCCAGTTTCAGACAATGACCTGTTCATTCTACCTCCAATACAAGGTGGGGCAAAAGCAGGGTTATAATTATTCGTATGGAAAATAATACAATAATTAATAATACAAGAATAAATGATTTCATGTATTCACAACTGTAAATCTACTGTTGCTCCATCCTGTATATCGTGAATTTATCTACTTCTCTTCCCCCTACCATCACCCTAATCCAGGGGTGGGGAATGTCCGGCCTGTGGGCCATAGAAGGCCCAGGAAATCATTTGGTCTGGCCCTGCCAAGGCATTAGGACTGTGAGTTAATTAAATGTTTGACCAAATACAGCAGGCTAATTTTTTAAGTTGATAATTCTGTATAGTCCACAAATGATGTTATAAATATCCAAATGGTCCTTGGCAGAAAAAAGGTTCCCCACCCCTGCCTTAACCCAACATCTATATCGCTTACCTGACATCTGCAATAGCTTCCTAATTGGTCTTCTTCTACCCTGACCTCTATCAAATTCCATATATATCTATATCTATAGATATATATTCAACTTGTATACTGCATATTTCTTCCCTCAAAATGTAAGCTTCGTGAAGACAAAGACCATGTCTGATTTTAACTGGGGTGTTCCTGGTGCCTAGCACAGTACAATAAAAGTTATTGTGAGAATGAATGGTTTGTAGAATCTCTGCATGACAGAAGTCATGTCCACAGCAGACAATTATAGTTCAGAGTCCATTCTCTTAAAAGTCTCCCTTCACCGCCTGCCCAGGCTGATTGTATGTGATTTGTTAGCAGAGCCTCTTAGGCAAAAAACCAGAGTGAGAGCTTTGATAAAGTGTGACTAGATGCAATGTATTCAAACTGAGTCTAACCGTTCCTAGCATTCTGGAAAGAGATGAAGAAATTTTGTGGAAAAACACACACACACACACACACACACACACACACAATCTTATAGAGCCTTTGAGACATTACTGCCCTCTGGTGGCAATAATCTTTATCTGCTTGCAACCAAGAACTTCCTGTCTTCTATGTCTCAAATTTTCCTGAAATTTTATGATTTTAACCTTGATATGTCTCCGTTGACCCATCATGTCTTCCTTCTAGAAGTGCATGTCCTTCGGTTCTAGAAAATTTTCTTGAATTATTTCTTTGAAATTTTCTCTGTCCTTTTTGTAATTCCTAAAATTTGTATGTTAGAGCTCCTCAATTGATGTTTTAACTTTCCAATCCTTTTCCTCCCTCCCTGGTTTTATTTTGTACTACTTTTTGAGAGGGGATTCTTTTGGCTCCACCAAAATGTCACCAAAACAACCTGTTGATAAAGCAAAGCTGAGTTTATTCTCACTCAAGTGCGGGAGAGCACTAACTGTGGGCAGAATCTCAGCTACCTCTGGAGAGGTGGAAAGGCAAAGGTGAGAGGCTTATGAGGTCCTGAAATCTGGTTTAAGGCCGGTCTTCCAATGCCGGTGCTTCATTAGAAATCGACAAGGCTGGCCTTGGGTGCCGACGAAGGTTTCAGTACATGTCACTTTCACCTTTCGGGGTCTCCGTGATCTTAGTTCACCAAAAATTGCGGGGTCTCACTAGATTACCTTGAAAGCCCCATCCCTGTTTTACCTGTCTGTAAGTCTAGGGCTCAGGGGCAGGTGGAGGTGGGATGGGAGGAGGTACTGCTACAAAACAGTCCAACATGGAAGTCGGTGAGAGAAAATGCATCAGAAAGGGGGCAGTCAGTCAGTACAATCGGTCTCCAGGGAGGGTATGTCAGAGACCGTGTCTGAGGAGCCCGTGTCCACGCGGAGGTGAGAACAGATGCTCCTTTCTCAAAACTGCAGGATGTGAGTGACCTGGCGGTAACTTAGAGGTTGGACCTGCTGACCAGGCTGCCCAGGTCCAGGCCTTTGAGAGAAGGGCAGTCCCACTCAGAGGGACCGAGGGAAACTCCCCATCCCAGCCTCGTCTTAAAGGGCCAGACACCACGTCCACACGCAGGTTAATTTGCAGGCCGACTGAGGCCGCAGGAGGGCTCACGTGGTGACTCCCAATTTCCCAGGCGTTGCTTTACTCCCCCCCTGGATGAATTCTTAGGGCACCCCTCTATTCGCGTGGGTTATCCGACTCTTCAATGCCCCGCCGGCTCTCTCCTTTCCTCGTCCCCCAGGTCTGCTCACCTCGCCGCTCCTCCCACGGCCCTCCTCCCCCCATTCCTTCCCTCTTCACATTTCTCCAGACCCTCCTACGCGCGCGCCCTTTCTGCCTCATGGCTTCCTATTTCTCGGCTCTGATGGTGGTATCTCCCTCCTTTCCCGTTTCTACCCCTTTCGCGGGCCGCCTTCGTACGCCTTTCCCGCGCTCACCCTGCTCTACTGGACCGCGGTTTGTCGACGACCCGGCTGTACTCAAGCCCGGGGTCCTAGGGGCGCAGAGGCGCCGCTCTCCTTAAGGCTGCCCCGATTCTCCCGCCCTCTGAAGGCGGAGTGAGAAGGCTATTGGTCCCCCGGTGCGCCTCTCAGGATTGGCAGCTCTTTCTATCCAACCCAGACGCGCAGCCGACTCCCGCCCCTCGCCTGGAAGGACCCTCCCCCGCGATGGCTGGCTCAAGCCTGACCTGGTCCGGTCCCGATTCCGTCCCCGCGCGCGGTGCCTCTCCCAGCTCCTCAGTCTGTTCTACAAGCGGATCCCGCAGTTCCTTGCGGGGAGAGCTGCGCCCAGATTTGCTTTAAATAGGAGGCCGAGTCGGAATTAGAAAGCGGGCCCTTCCTCTCCAAATTTCCTGCTTGCTCACACGTGTTGGCCACACTTTTAAAGAACTCCAACAAACTGATCCTCACTAGTAGCCATGGACTGAGCTCCATGATGATGATAATAATAGTAAACAACACCATAGACGCTTTATAAGAATGAGCTCATTTCTCCGCAAGGTAGATGTATATGATCCCCATTTGCCAAGTGAGGAAACTAAGTTGCAAACAGGTTAAGAATCTTGCTAACGATCCGCTATTAAAACAGCTATTAAGTGGCAGTTAGCGTTAGAACCCTGAGCCATTCCAAACCCACGGTCGCCACTGCCTCCGGAGCGTGGGGTGAATTCACAATTCAAGAGGCAGATTCAAGTCTTCCACCGAGTCAGGGTTAGAAAACACGGAGAAGGAAGGCGAGGATGGAGAAGACCACGAGATTCTTCGCTTTGGCGCTGTGCTCTCTGAGCTTGGTGAGTTGAAGGATGAGGTGATTTCATTAAGTGTGTAATACAGTATGTGGGTATCCTTTTGAAATCATGACTTAAAGCTAACTTTTTAAATATTAAGGGGAAAAAGCTATTAAATGATCCTTTATTAAAATGGGAAACCATGGCTCTTTAATACTAAAACATAGTAAATACCTTCAAGGAGCAGGCTATCCCTTAGGAGTTTGTAAGTAGAAAGTATTTTGATTCTGTGTTAATATTTAAAGGGATGTGTAACAGCTATGCAAATGCAGGGTGGGGCCCCTGCCCCTTAAATTTATATGCACCTTTCAAATGATTGAGTAGTCACATAAATCTCAGCGCAAAATTCCCAGAAATAGAGCTTTTCTCCACAAGTACCTGTACTCACCATACCACATGTATACCACCTTACAGCATATTTATAGGATGACTTCCAGGAACAAAAATGCTAAGAGTTTATTTGATCTGGTAATATGTATTATTTCAAATCCAAGTTCAGGTAAGTCCCATGGGCAATTTCCAATATTGTTCAGTAAGTTTCCATTATTAGGATACAGTGAACTAGCCTAATCATTTCCTATTAAAGATTTTGGTGAGTTGATTGTAGAGCAAGAACTCAACTAGCTTTGCCGACAAAGACGTAGTCCGAATAAAGAATGGTAAAGAAGGGAACCCAATCTTTCTTACACACAATGGTGTACTGAACTTTTCCACTGAAGCCCTGGAAAATGTGCCCTTTAGAGAAGCACTGAAATGAAAAAGCAAAGGATGACATAGTGGTTCAGATTTAATATAGAGCAACAAGACTGTCAGTATGTTTTGCTAAGTAAGTGGAGGTGAAGCCTTCAGCAATGACGAAGTGAATAAACTATGTATTTTCCCTGTTATACCTCAAATTATACCAGTAAGGAACTCTGTAAAATGTGTTAGAATTGGTTCCTTTCTTTCTTTTCCCATGCTTCCTACTTAACTCTGCACCTGCTGGCAAACTCACTCCCCAGGCTTTGTTGTAATTTAGTTCATGCTTTGTAATTTCTATGGTGAGTCTTCATCCTAAAAGTTAAGTTAGGTATCCTCAGGCCCCTTTACTTCTGAGCGAGAGAAGACCCAGGCTTAATGTCTGGTTGGTTGGGTAAAAATAGTCATTCTTTCAGATTCTGGATGCTAATGCCTTCTTTATGGAGCCTTAGGCAAACAGTTAATTCTGGTTCTGAAGGAAGTCAGTATGAACCACTCGTGTTTTGTTCATTTGGGCATAGTATACATTGGTGATGTAACTACAACTCATTGTGAACAAAAAATTGGTTATTTTTATATTATTATTTTACTACCTTTGGCCCTAATGATGACACAGGTCCACAATAAAAATAAAATGTGTGGTTTTTTTTTTGAAAGGCCAGGTCAAGATTATTCAGCTCAGAATGGCCCAAAAGGACTCATTTGGAGAACTGGATTGCCTTCCCTGGTATTAACCTGCAAACTCAACAGGGCAGCATCCTATAACTTTCCCTGGGTAGAATTAGGATTGTAAACACAATACCTCTATTGTGACTGCCATTTATTTGCTGTTGACTTTCAACTCTAGATTTCCAGTTCTGACTTCCTGTTCCAAGTTCTAAATTCCAACCTTCTTTGTTCTGGCCTGTGTGGCTCAGTGGGCTGGGGCATCATCCCATACTCCAAAAGGTGGAGGGTTTGATTCCTGGTCAGGGTACATACCCAGGTTTCGAGTTCAATCCCTGGTTGGGCTGCATACAAGAGGCAACTGATCGATGTTTTTCTCTCATATCCATGTTTCTCCCTTTCTCTCTCTCTCCCTCCCTCCTTCCCTCCCTCTCTCTAAAACAGCGGTTCTCAACCTGTGGGTCGCGACCTCTTTGGTGGTCAAACAACCCTTTCACAGGGGTTGCCTAAGACCATTCTGCATATCAGATATTTACATTACGATTCATAACAGTAGCAACATTACAGTTATGAAGTAGCAACGAAAATAATTTTATGGTTGGGTCACAACATGAGGAACTGTATTTAAAGGGCCAGAAGGTTGAGAACCACTGCTAAAGTAGTAATAAATAAATACAGCCCAACTGCCTTTTTCATCTCTACCTGAGTGTTCTGGGTGTCCCACAGCTATCTCCAACCCAGCATGTCCAAAATTGAATCAACTTATATCCTCCCTCATGCCCCCCCCCCCAGAACTATTCCATATTTCTCTGAATGAATAGTAAATATCCTTTTAGAATCAAGCCATAATTAGAGAACATTCCAGATCCCTTCCTCCCTTTACTCTCCCTTCTCACTCATCTAACTCGTGGTCAATTGTATTGATTCTACTTGAGTCGGTGTATCAGGCATCTCCATACTCATAAAGTTACTACTGGTTGTCGGGTTGCCTAGAAGCAGAGTCTCAAGAGAATTTAGGTTGCATGTGATCTATTGAGGGAGCGAGTTTCAAGAGAAACACCTAAAGGAGGGAGAGAAACAGACTAAGGAAAGGAAAAGAGCCCACCTAACAAAGATGTCGTCTCGGGTAAAGTCTAGCCTGGTCTGGTCCACAGGTAAGGGATCTGAAGCATTAACCACACAGCAGAATTATACCCCCTTGAGGCAAGGGGGCCAATCTCTTGTAATCCCCCTCTCCCCCCCATAGATATTGACTGAGGGCAGTGTTTGAAGAGGGTGTCATAACTTCCTGGGGAAGGCGGCCACAGTCAATGGTGGGTAATTCACTGGAGAAAGGGGCAGCTGTGAGCCATTCGCAGCAGCCACAGTCACTGCTGGGGATGAGGGCTGGGCCCCCGCCTGGTGAAAGATCTGGGCAGGGCACCACAGTGTCTACCATGCCAGCCCTCATCATCTCTCACTTGAACTACTGTAGCAGACTTCTTGTTGGAATCCCTACCTCTAGTCGCAACCACCTCTAATTCACCATCCACACTGCAACAACCAAGATGATCTTTCCAAAAAGAAAATCTGATCATTCATCTCTCAAAATTATAGAGAAAAAAAGCTAAACTCCTTAATTTCACAACAACCCTTCATGCTAAGACGTTATCCTACCTTCCTAGCCTTATTTCCTGTAACTCTCTTCACCCACTTACACTTCATGGCTATCTCATACTCAAACACATATAAGTACATGACTGCCCTGGCCAGTGTAGCTCAATTAATTGTAGTATTGTCCTGTACACCAAAAAGACCTGGGTTTTATTTGGGTCAGAGCACATACACAGATTGTGGGTTCAACCCCCAATTGGGGCATGTGTGGGAGGCAACTGATCAATATTTAACTCTTACATCAATGTCTCTCTCTCTCTTTTCCTCTCCCTTCCTCTCTCTCTCAAATCAGTAAAAGCATGTCTTCAGGTGCAGATTAACAATAATAATGATAATACGTGCATTACTTACACACGTGCACACACGCACCTTTGCTCTAGTAATATCAAACTCACACTTCATACTCTCATGTTCCATGCTTTTACACTGCTGCTCAATCTGCCCAGGATATCTTCCTCACTCCCTGCTCCCACTTATCTGAGAAATTCCTGTTCCTTCTTCAATAGAAAGTGCATCATCACCTATAAAGAGCTTTCCCTGGCTTCTTTAGCTGGATTCAGCACATGTCACCTTGTATTGTAATTGTGTGCTTACGCACATGTTTCTACAATTAAACAGGAAGCTAGCTCCTCATTTTATCTCCTGAGACTGGCTTGGAATCAACGCCAATAAAAGTCGGTTGGTGATCTTCCAGCTTTGTCGCCCCTTGAACACCAAGTTCCATTAGTTTACCAATCACTGTTTCATGTGATCTTCCCTTGCATGTCCCCAAACTCTCTTCTTGAAGCTCCATGGCATATCCCCTTCTTTTAATATTGTAGAAGTTGGTAAACAGTCTATGTTCACTCATGATTTGAGTGATGTTAACATTATTCCCCCTGAGTCTTCTGCAGTTCGAATATAATAATTTATACTTGAGCCAAGTACGCTTTAAAAGCTGAGTAAGATTTCTACAGTGAGAAATGAGAAAGTGTCCTTCCAGACTTAGGAAACAGCATGGACACGGGTGGAAGAATGAAAGCACTAGCGAGTCAGAGCACTAACTAGCAGTCTCAGGAGGTCAGAGGGATGTAGTGGGAGAGGAGACTGGAAACCAGTGAGTGTAGTGCCCTGAGCCTC
>NW_005871072.1:0-835 GCF_000147115.1 Myotis lucifugus
TATTCCCCACCTTCCTTTTTATCTAGTGAAAATCTATTTATGTTTTGATCCTCTGGTCAATGGTAAAATTCTTCATATGTTTGATTTAAAATCCAACCAGAATTTACATGTGCATTGTTTTGTAGTTTTTCTTATTTCTTACACAGTGCAATTTAGAATGGCCAGTAGATAGCACCCCTTAATTTCTCTGTGTCATGGGCAACTACCTGTGGGGGGAGCACAAACAAACAAACAAACAAAAAATGAGAAACAGATACATAGAGGGAGCAGCTATTCTTTAATACTAATTAAGCAAATTGACAACATTGCTTTGTATAGGAAGCCAATGAGCTGGCTAATATATTCCTTTACTGTGACACATTCTTTCAAAGAGTCACTGGCAAAGCTAGACATGTACAATCCCTTTATGATGGGAGTTGCCATGGTAAACTTGACAGAAAGAGTAAGCTAATATGTTCCACTTTTATCTGCAGGCAGCGGATCTAAAAGACAAAAGTTCTTAAGGGGCTGGCCAAGTAAACTCCTTTCCTTTTCCTAAATCAACAATCAGGTGAGTAAAAGTAAAGGAATGAGTACTGATTCAAAAAGATACCAGTGGAAATTAGGAAGTATAAAGAATGGGGAAAAGGAGTTTAGTCCTAACATACTACACCTTTGATAAGCTCTACTAGGTAGAAAAGGAATTAAAACTAGAGAGGTTATGATCAATCTTGTGCAAGATCTGTGGCTTGAGATATGGCAATGTTTCAACCACGGAGAGAGCCCAGTGCAGCCTATAACAGCTGAGGAGGTCATTGGCACTGATGAAATGGACATTCTGCATTCCATATTTTAG
>NW_005871072.1:1006-9469 GCF_000147115.1 Myotis lucifugus
ATTTTTTATCAATAATATTAGAATTTAGATATGCTTACTTGGAAACATGCATTTAAAAAAGAGGGGAGAAAAGCATTTGTTTTAATTATTTGCAGCAATAGTCTTGAACACTAGACATGGTCTAGGCGCTGTGCTGGTCATGGACACACCATGGTGAACAAAACAAGAGTGAACTAAACACAAAGTGCTATGAACTGAATGTTTTTTCCCCCAAAAGCTCAGATATTAAAACTGAATCTCCAGTATCGTAGTATTAGGAGGTGGGGTCTTTGGGAGTTAATTAGGTCATAAGGATGGTGCTCTCATGAATGGGATGAGTGTCTCTATCAAAGAGATCCTCAAAGAGCTCTATTGCCCCTTCTGCCATATGAGGATAGTGCAAGAAGCTTTCTATGACCCAGGAAGCAGGCCCTAACCAGACACCAAATCTGACAGAACCTTGATCTTGAACTTCACAGCCTCAAGGATTCTGAGAAATCTATTTGTATTGTTTATAAGCCAGTCAGTTTGTGGTATTTTGCTATTGCAGCCTGAACAGACTAAGACACATAGTGAATAAAATTTCTGCCCTTATGGAGTTTATAGAAAGTGGGGGGGGGGGACCCAATATTTTTTAAATGTCTTCTGTCAATGGTGTTAAATTAGGTCATAAGGATGATGCTCTCATGAATGGTATTAGTGTCTCTATCAAAGAGATCCTCAAAGAGCTCTATTGCCCTTTCTCCCATATGAGGATAGTGCAAGAAGCTTTCCATGACCCAGGAAGCAGGCCCTAACCAGACACCAAATCTGACAGAACCTTGATCTTGAACTTCACAGCCTCAAGGATTCTGAGAAATCTATTTGTATTGTTTATAAGCCAGTCAGTTTGTGGTATTCTGCTATTGCAGCCTGAACAGACTAAGACACATAGTGAATAAAATTTCTGCCCTTATGGAGTTTATAGAAAGTGGGGGGGGGGCAATATTTTTTAAATGTCTTCTGTCAATGGTGTTAAATGGCTGAAAATGTAAAGTGATATAAAAGAAAATGATGAATGAAACTCATCATTTATTTTGAATTCATAGAATACCACTCTGAAAAACTATTTTTTTATGTTGAGACTTGAGACATGAAAGGAATTTAGTCAATCTATGATAGAGCTGTTTCACTCCAGAACAGCTGTTTCCTAGAGATATGAGATACAGCTCAAGGATGCAGTTAAGAAAAGAACATAAGACAAGTGTCAGCTATCTTGATAGGCTTATTTAAATAATTAACAGTCACAAAACTCCAATTACACTTTACTGAGCTATAAATTGCTCCAAAGATCTGCAGAAACATACACAGGGCAAAGAATTAAAAGTAGAACAACCAAAGACAATATGTGGTCCAGAATAAGAATGTACAGAGTTAGATGCTTTACAAAAATCTTGAATGTAGAATATGAAAGTAAAAGGCATTACCCAAATAAATACTTGAGAGGCAGGTGCTTAAAGGGATTGAAAACTGTGTGGTGTAAATCAAACTGATAGGGATTTTTAAAGCTTCTGGATCTAACATACATTGAAAATTGCTGTGGATTCCGTAAACATTAGGTCAAAACTTTTCAGTCATTAGTTTTATACTTTAGGCAAAGTCTTCTGTCAAAAAAGTGGCCCCAAAGAATAGTAATATGAGATTTGGGGGTTTATATTTAAAATGTTATTGTATAAATAATAAATTTGAGGTTTCAGTCACCAAAACAAACGCAAGAGTAGTAGAAAATCTAACAAGGCTCCTGAGGAGAGAGTGTTGTATTGAATTTTTATGAAGTAAATGCATTGATTGTTTATATAAGCTTTGGCTAGATTTTTCTATGCAAATTTAGAGAGAAAGGAAACACAAATATCTGTTAATAAACACAAAAGAGAATTGGGCTGAAATTATTGAGTTGCTGTGGCAGTATAATTTAAAAATACGAACACAACAGCAACTAAAATTTGACACACCTTTTATTTTCTTACATTTATTGGCACAAATTAAACACTCCACCAATTATATTGCTGAGGATTGATTATCAAACTTCTTGGGGAAGTTCTTATGAAAATAACTCATCTTATCTGTGATCTATCAAGGCCATCAGCTTAGAGAACAAATTTAATTCTGCTTACATAAAAAATAAAAGGCCCTTAATGTCACAGACCTTTTTATTTTTGATAGAAGAGATGTTAGACCCATGGGAAAACATAAAATTTCTGAGATTTGATCTAACCTTGTTTTTGGTGGATGGTAAAATCTGAGGACTCTGTGAAGTTAACATTATCAGTAGCAAAAAAGCATGCCTTTACATCATATTAAAACGAGAGATTTAGGAACATAATATAACTTTGAATATTGCTTTGGGAAGAGATTTTTTCTTTCCCCATAAGTTTTAGAATAGGAAGATCAGCCTTATGAACCAAGAATTGGCATAGAAATCAGCACAACACTAATTCCTGCTAGTTAAGTGTTTAACTGCTGCAAATTATTGTCTCCAGGTCTCAAGGAGGTGAGAAAATAAATTAATCTGAGATCTATCATCCTTTCTCCAATTTCTCAAAATTGATGAGAAATAGCTAAAATTTGTTCCATGTCACAATCAAAAGTACCATTTAAGCTTGTTAGGGAATGTTAATGTTCAGGAAAGAACTTATATATACAATCAAAAAAGTATATAAGCAAATACACACACAAGCACACACACACACACACACACACACACGTGTGTGTGTGTGTGCAGGATCTATCTTCATTATTTGTGAATTTCCTATTAGTGAATTTGTCTACTCACTAAAATTGTTATGTGACCCACAAATTAATACTCAAAGCACTTTTGGGGCATTTATGGACATATTTATAGCTGCAAAATGTGTGTTGCCCAACACACCCTTTCCCAGATGTGGCACCACAATGTCACACTCTGCTTTTTTGTTTTCATGCTCCTATTTAAATGTCATGTTTGCATTCTATTTAGTGCCACATGTTTCACATTTTGTGCTTTTTGCTGGTTATTCTGCTGTTTAAAATAGCCTTCTGGCAGTAGTGCCGAGGTTCTGTCTAATTTTCCTAACTACAGGAAGACAGAGCTTACATTCTAGGGGTGTGCATGTATGCAATTTTGGTAAATATTGCCAAGAAGATTTCCAAAGTAATTGCACCAATTTACCCTCCTGACAGAAATGCATAAGACTTTGAATTGCTCCATGCCAACCGTGATATTATCAGTCTTTCTCATTCCAGCATTTGCCATGGATGTTTAGCTGTAATGCATTTTGGTTTGGAATTTTATTTCACTGATGGCTAATGAGGTTGCAGGCATTTTCATATATTTTCAGTATTGCCCACTTGAGTAACATATCTTCTTATTGATCTCTAAAGTACCCAAAATGTCAATCTACTGTCAAATGAGATTTGTCTTCTCTGGCATCTTTGTCTGCCTTCTTAGCTCTCATATCAGTCAATTTTTTTTCTTTTTCTTTTTGGGAACTCACTTTGATTTCTATATAAATGTACTATGAAATAAGCTAACCCACAATTAACTTAAAGCATTTCCTCTCTTCTCCTCTCCTCCCTGCTCCCCTCTGGGTTCTGGGGAAGGGTGATGCTCAAGTTCTCCTCCTCAAGTTGAAATACTTTTAAAGAAAGTTGGTCATAATTTCCTGAGGGAAATTTTAATTATACACATATTGTGTTACTGGAAGGAACACAATATGTGTATACTGGAAGGAAAAAATAGAACAATGGCCCTAGCTGGTTTGGCTCAGTGGATAGAGCGTCAGCCTGCAGACTGAAGGGTCCTGGGTTCGATTCCAGTACAGGGCACATGCCTGGGTTGTGGGCTTGATCCCCAGTATGGGATGTGCAGGAGACAGCCAATCAATGATTCTCTCTCATCATTGATGTTTCCATCTCCCTCTCCCTTCCTCTCTGAAATAAATAAGAATATTTTTTTAAAAAAAGAAAAAGAAAAATAGAACAAAGATAGTGATAAAACTGAAACAGAAAACTAAGGACCTGTCAAGAAAAATGGCCCAGGTTTAGTATAAGAGATAAAGCTTGATAAAAATATTCACATGAGGAAAACTAATCAGAAAATCGATACTAAAATAACACTCAAAAGAGAAAGATCAATTAAATGCAGTTAGTTGTTCTTATCACTCATTTGAAAGCATCCTGTATAATAAAGAAGTAATATGCAAATTGACCATCACTCTGTCACACCATCACATGATGGCTGTGCCCACAGCAGAGGCAGGGTTCCTGTAACACAAGATGGCTGTGCCCACAGTGAAGGCGGGGTTTCCATAACAAGCCATAATGAGTGATCAGCAGGGACCTGAGGCTGCATGGTTCTGGGCCAGGGTGGGGGACCAGAGGCTGCACCCCCTGCCCGGCAGGGCTTGATGGGAGACCTCAGGCCGCGCTCCCCAACCCTGGAGCTGGGCCGGGGTTCCTCAGGCCATGCCCCCGCCCGGCGCCAGGCCTGGGGAACCTCAGGCCACACCCCTGACCCCAGTGCTGGGCCGTGGGACCTGAGGCCATGCCACCCACCTGGCAGGGCTTGCAGGGGGACCTCAAGCCATGCCCCCACCCAGAAGGCCCTGAGGCTGCAGCCCCACTCAGCAGGGCTTGACGGGGGTGGGGCAGGCCGGGTCTGGGTCTCGTGTGATTTTGAGGTACATGCGGGTGGGAGGGGACTTGACTCTGGGTCCTGCAGCATGCCCCAGACTCTGACAAGAGGAAGATTTTCATATACATTTTACTAATTTTCTTTCATCTCTGACACTTCTATTATAGAGAAAGTTAATTGTTCTTATCACTCATTTGAAAGCATCCTGTATAATAAAGAGGTAATATGCAAAAAAAAAACACCTGGGCCATTTTTCTTGACAGGTCCTTAGTTTTCTGTTTCAGTTTTATCACTATCATTGTTCTATTTTTCCTTTTCTTTTTTTTTTAAATATTCTTATTTATTTCAGAGAGGAAGGGAGAGGGAGATGGAAACATCAATGATGAGAGAGAATCATTGATTGGCTGCCTCCTGCACATACCACACTGGGGATCAAGCCCATAACCCAGGCATGTGCCCTGTACTGGAATCGAACCCAGGACCCTTCAGTCTGCAGGCTGACACTCTATCCACTGAGCCAAACCAGCATGGCCATTGTTCTATTTTTTCTTTCCAGTATACAAAAGATAACACAATATTAAAATATTTCCTCTAATTAATTTCCTTTTAATGTGCACAAATTTCGTGCACCGGGCCACTAGTTTCTTATAATGCTCCAGTTCCATACAAAATTGGGGGCTATTGTCTAGAATCTAGGAATCTCACACATGGGATTTGTTTATGTAAATGGCACTTATTATAACAAACATGATTTCCACATTGTATATTAAATAGGAAAATTGTAGTAGAAGGGGAAAGAAAGCAGAATCAATATTTTATTAAATGTAAGAACGGATCAAATTGATTCTCCAGAAGAAATTCTCAATAGGATCATGAATGCATAGACTGTAAAATTCTATAAAACAACCTAAAATCTCATTGAATAACTTGTATAATTTGGCTAACCAGTGTCACCTCATAAATTCAATAAAAAAAGACAAATATTTTATCATGTATTTACACAGAACCAATTTAGCTAATATGAAAGAGATTTATTACTTGAGATATATGGGGTATTTCTATTTTAATCAGAATTCTTTGTTATATGAAAATTGCCTTTGAACTCCATGATACTACATGTACAAATCACATAATATAATATCTTTTTAAAATAGTGAGACTTTTACTTTCTTATGATTTTTAGCATGCTCTGTAAAATATTTGTACTTATGTCTGATATGTTATGTTACAATTATTTCTTTTATTTAAGAGGCCGATTTAACATTTTTATTAGCCCTCAAAATTAAATAATTTTCTGTGTACTCATTAACAAGATATAGACATGTATTATTCACAAAAGTTTCAATGCAAATACCTAATAAATACTCATTATGTAAAATTTTTCATATTTTATTCAGATTAATTAAAATGTTATTGGATATTAATAGTATTATGCAATGTATGTATGTATAAAAAGTGTTTATTTGTATATATGAAATGATAGTTATTTTTCAACTATATACTTAATTTTCAAATATTTTAAGTCTATAATCAAAATGAATATTTATTGGAAAAGATCTGTGTAATAAAAAGTGATTATATATTTTTTTGTAATACTGATTAATAATTCAAATATATTTGCATATTCTTAGCAATTCATTCTTTGAGCCTTATTTGTTATTTTTAAATAATAACATTTTCCTCCCTTCTCTTGTTAGATAAAATATTAATGGTTTCCTCTGAGTAAATCCAACTTTTATAGCACCATGGGGAAAACATAAAGCAATATTAATTGTCTTCAATTGGACTCCCAAAAGTACCATAGCAAATTTCTTTTTCTCCTAGGCAATTGATTATCTAAAAGATTTGTGAAGAAAATACAAAATAATATTTTTTTTCATTTTGAGGAAATATACTACATAAAAGTGAGTATATAAGTGTAGTGCTTGATTAATTGTTTTACTAAACTGAACAGTTCCAGCATTGAGATAAATAGCAGAACGTTATTAACACTGAAGGCACTAATCTGCACATCTAAAGGTTACCGTTGTCTTGCTAACATCAGAGAATGGTGTTTTATTTTGTCTTATTTTATGTCTTACATAAATGGAATCATAAGATATGTGTACTATTATGTCTCTTATTTATTCAATTAGATTTCTGAGATTCATTCATAGTCTTATAAGTAGTTGTCATTTTCATTTTTATTATTTTACTAGAGGCCCGGTTCACAAAATTCGTGCACTGGGGGGGAAGGGGTGTCCCTCAGGCCAGCCTGTACCCTCTCCAATCTGGAACCCCTCGGGGGATGTCCAACTGCTGGTTTAGGCACAATCACTGTGGGATCAGGCCTAAACTGGCAGTCGGACATCCCTCTCATAATCTGGGACTGCTGGCTCCCAACTGCTCACCTGCCTGCCTGCCTGATTGCCCCTAACAACTTCTGCCTGCCAGCCTGATCGCCATCTAACCACTCCCCTGCCAGCCTGGTTGATGCCTAACTGTTCCCCTGCTGGCCTGATCACCCCCAACTGCCCTCCCCTGCTGGCCTGGTCACCCACAACTGCCCTCCCCTGCTGGCCGTGTCTCCCACAACTTTTGACCACATGGGGTGGCCATTTTGTGCGAGGGTGTGATCTGTTTATTATAAAGGATTGTATGCGAGGCTGTGACCTCTTTATTATAAAGGATTGTACCCTATTATGTGAATATACCACTATTTATCTATTCTACTATTTATGTGCATTTTGATAATTTTCAAGTTTGAGCTATTACAAATAGTGCTATTGTGAGCATTCTACAACATTCATTTTGGTAAAAGCTAGTCAGACTGATGTTAGATGAATATAGACAAGAGGTTAAATATTAAGAGACATGATTCACTAAGAGCTACCAAAATACCAACCATTTACTGTGGCTTTGATAGGCAGTATAAAGAACAATAACATATACATGCTAGTGTTTGTAAATTAGAAAATATAAGAAAATCCATTTATCATAACAATGACCGTCACTTGAACTAACCACCCCTTTTGGAAATTTTTAGTAAATTATCACTCCATTGATTCTGCTCAAACACTCACTATTCTCCCTTCATACTTCCTCATTTTCCCTTTAACATACCCAGTCACCTCTGTGGAGCTGAAGTTAAGTTCCGTTTATGCTGGACCCTCTTCCCTATTGGAACAGTACATTATTAAATAAAATCTGTCTTTACCATATTAATTAGGTTTTTTGTTTTGTTTATATTTTACATATAAATAAAACTATTACATATCTATCCTAATATACATGTAGAAAACTAAATATATAAGACTAGAGGCCTGGTGCACAAAAATTTGTGCACTCGGGGGGGAGAGGGGGTCCCTCAGCCCGGCCTGTGCCCTCTCGCAGTCTGGGAACCCTCAGGAGATAACGACCTGCTGGCTTAGGCCTGCTCCTGGGTGGCAGAGGGCAGGCCCAATCCCTAGGTGCAGCCCCTGGTCGGGCTCAGAGCAGGGCCGATTGGGGAGTTGGGGCACCGCCCCCTGTCATGCACAGAGCAGGGCGGATCGGGAGGTTGCGATGCCACCATCAGTCACACTCAGGGTAGGACCAATTGGGGGGTTGGGGCACCGCCCCCTGTCACACTCAAGGCAGGGTCGATAGGGAAGTTGCGGCGCCACCACCTGCCACGCACAGAGCAGGGCCGATCAGGGGGTTGGGGCGCTGCCCCCTGTCATGCACAGAGCAGGGCCCATCAGGGAGGTTGGGGCTCCGTACCCTGTCACACACAGAGCAGGGTCGATCAGGGGTTTGGGGAGCTCCCCCCGGTCATGCACAGAGCAGGGCCGTTCAGGGGGTTGAGGAGCTCC
>NW_005871072.1:9569-37810 GCF_000147115.1 Myotis lucifugus
GTGTTGGGGCGCCACCCTCTATCACCCACAGACCATAGGCGTGATCAGGGGGTTGTGGCCCTGCCCCCTGTCACACACTTGAGCCGCAGGGCAATCAGGGGGTTTGGGCGCTGCCCCCTGTCATGCTGATCCCGGTGCCGGGAGGCCTCGCGGCTCCGCTGATCCCTCCCGGCAGGGTCACAGATCTGGGTCTCAGACCGAAGACAGCCTTGCCTGCTGCCGCCTGCCTTCAGTATGCAAATTAGCCGCCATCTTGTTGCTTCAGGGTGGGGGTCCCCACTGGGGTGCCTGGCCAGTCTGGGTGAGGGGCTGAGGGCCGTTTTCAGGCTGGCGGGCGACTGAAGCTCCAAACCTCTCCTTTTTTTCTTTTTTTTTTATTCTGGCATTTATTTACTTCTATGGCTGTCACTGGAGCTGAGAGCCGGCTTTCTCTCTGAGGCTCGGCTGAAAGCAGGTTTCTGGCCTTTGTTTTCTGTATTCGAAACAATGTTGCGACTCCAGCTCTGAGATCACGGCTGACTGAAAGGAGGTTTCTGGGGTTTTGTTTATCTTCTATAAATGTTACAATGTTTCCAACTGAAGCTCAGAGGCCGGCAAGGCAGGCAGGGAACGTTGGAGTCCTCTGTCACTGAAGGAAGCAAGCCTCCCTGTTCGCATCAGCTGCCTGGCTGCCGGCTGCCATCTTGGCTGACAGTTAATTTGCATATCTCCCTGATTAGCCAATGGGAAGGGTAGCGGTCGTACGCTAATTACCATGTTTCTCTTTTATTAGTGTAGATATATATATATATAAAATTTTAAATGTGATATAATTTTAAATGTTTTTTATCTAAATTTTAAAATGTTAATTTAAATAAATAAATGGAATCATTCCATTTTTAAGCCCATGATTAAAATTTCAATAAAACATGAAATAAAATTAATCAGTATATTGGTTATAGGTTTTAAAAATAATCTTAATTATCATCCTTTCATTTTCTTTTGGTCTTATTTCATTTCTAAAAGCAGTGTGTGTTGCCTGGCTGACGTGGCTGAGTGTCAACCTATGAACCTGTAGTTCTCAGTTCAACTCATGGTTAGGGCACATGTTGGGGTTGCAGGCTCGATCCCCAGGAGGGGCGTGCAGGAGGTAGCCGATAAATGATTCTCTCTGATCATTGAAGTTTCTATCTCTCTCTCCCTCTCCCTTTCTCTCTGAAATCAATAAAAAATATATTTTTTTAAATAATAATAATAAAAGCAGTGTGTGTTTGAGGTTAAATAAAACATTATTGCTTTTGCATAACACTATGGGGGTAAGTGTGTTGCTTTTATGTGACAAAATTACAGTATTTTTCTCATATTCTTTTATCTCCATTTCTCATATATTTTCCTCTGTTTACAGTATATTTAAATGTTTTTATATTCAGGGTAAATATTAATGATTTCCGACACTATACAAAGGAAAAAAATAGGAGATAATTTATGATCAGTACATATTTTTTCTTTGCACTAAACATAGTGAAGATATTCCCCTTTGATTTGAATCTGAGTTAACGCTCTTTCAAAAAAGGACAGATGCAAAGTCCATTGCTCATTGTGCTCAGAAACTGAAAATGTTCATCCTCCCCACCCCCCAGTTTTATTGATGTATTACTGACATTTATCATATGTGTAAGCTTAGGGTATACAATGTGTTGTTTTGAGGCATGTATATATTACAAAATGACTACCACAATAGGGTTAGCTAACACTTCCATCCCCTTACATCAATACCATTTTTTTAAGTGGTGATAACATTAAAGATCTACTCTCTTAATATCATTCAAGTATATAATACAGCATTGTTAATTATAGTGACCATGCTGGATATTAGATCCACAGAAAATATCCATCTTATATCTGGGGTTTTGTACCTTTGACCAACTTCTTCCCATTTCCCCCACACCCAGCTCATAGCAACCATTATTTTACTCTCTATTTCTTTGAGTTCAGCTTTTTAGAATTCCACATCCAAGTGAGAACATACAGGATGTCTTTCACTTTCTGAAAAAGAAGGTTAATTTTTACTTTTTGTTGTTGTTGTTATTAACTAACATTTATTTATTTATTTATTTATTTATTTTTATTATTTATTATTTAAAGTATTAAAGATAGTAGTACATATGTCTCCTTTTCCCCTGGCCTCCCCCACCTCCTGGCACATGCCCTCAATCCCCTCCCCCTCCCTGTCTATGTCCATTGGTTATGCTCATATGCATGCATAAAAATCTTTTGGTTGATCTCTTACCTCCTTGGCCCCAGCATTCCTTCATAAGTTGGACAATTGGTTCGATGCTTCTATGACTAGTTCTATTTTTGTTCATCAATTTATGATGTCCTTTATATTCCACAAATGAGTGAGATCATGTGATATTTATCTTTCTCTGAGGGGTTTATTTCACTTAGCATAATGCTCTCCAGTTCAAACCATGCTGTTGCAAATGGCAAGAATTACTTCTTTCTTACAGAAGTGTAGTATTCCATTTTGTAGATGTACCACTGTTTTCTAATCCACTCATCTGCTAATGGGCACTTAGGCTGTTTCCAAATCTTAGCTATGCTAAACTGTGCTGCTATGAACATAGGGGTGCATATAACCTTTCTGATTGGTGTTTCTGTTTTCTTGGGTCATAATCCTAGAAGTGGGATCACTGGGTCAAATGGCAGTTCCATTTTTAATTTTTGAGGAAACGCCATACTGTTTTCCACAGTGGCTGCATTCCCACCAGCAGTGCATGAGGGTTCCTTTTACTCCACATCCTCGCCAGCACTTGTTATTTGTTGATTTGTTGATGATAGCCATTCTGACAGGTGTGACATGGTACCGCATTGTTGTTTTGATTTGCATCTCTCGGATGATTAGTGACTTTGAACATGTTTTCATGTGTCTTGGCTTTAGGTATGTCCTCTTTCGAAAAGTGTCTATTTAGGTCCTTTGCCCATTTTTTAATTGGATTGTTTATCTTCCTTTTGTTAAGTTGTATGAGTTCCCTATAAATGTTGGAGATTGAACCCTTATCAGAGATTGAACCCTTATCAGAGATAACATTGGCAAATATGTTCTCACATGCAGTGGGCTTCTTATTTTGTTGATAGTTTCTTTTGCTGTGCAGAAGCTTTTTATTTTGATGTAGTCCCATTTGTTTATTTTCTCCTCAGTTTCCATTGCCCTAGGAGCTGTGTCTGTAAAGATATTGCTACAACAAATGTCTGCTATTTTACTGCCTATGGCTTCTTCTAAGATTTTTATGGTTTTCTGTCTTGCGTTTAAGACCTTTATCCATTTTGAGTTTATTTTTGTGTATGGTGTACATTGGTGGTCTAGTTTCCTTTTTTTTTGCATGTATCTGTCCAATTTTCCCAACACCATTTATTGAAGAGACTGTCTTGACTCCATTGTATGCACTTGCCTCCTTTGTCAAATATTAATTGAGAATAATGGCTTGGGTAGATCTCTGGGTCTCTGTTCTGTTCCACTGGTCTATATGCCCATTCTTGTGCCAGTACCAGGCAGTTTTGAGAACAGTGGCTTTGTAGTATAACTTGATATCTGGTATTGTGATCCCTCCAACTTTGTTCTTCTTTCTCAAGATTGCTGCAGCTATTTGGGGTCTTTTATTTATTCCAGATGAATTTTTGGAGAGTTTATTCAAGGTCTTTGAAGTATATCATTGGCATTTTAATGGGGATTCCATTGAATTCATAGATTTTTTGGGTAGTATGGACATTTTAATGATGTCGATTCTACAATCTATGAACATGGTATATTCTTCTATTTTTTTATGTCTTCCTCTATTTCTTTTTTTCATCATCCTATAATTTTCTGAGTACAGGTTCTTTACCTCCTTGGTTAAATTTATTCCTAGGTATCTTAATTTTTTTGTTGCAATGGTAAATGGGATTGTTTTTTTGTTTGTTTGTTTGTTTCTCTTTCTGTGAGTTTATTATTGGTGTATAAAAAAGCCATAGACTTCTGGGTTTTAATTTTATATCCTGCTACATTGCCGAATTTATTTATTAAGTCTAGTAGTTTTTTTATGGAGTTTTTAGTGTTTTCTATGTACAATATCATGTCATCTGCAAATAATGACAACTTTACTTCTTCTTTTCCAATTTCAGTGCCTTTTTTTTTCTTGTCTGATCACCATGGTTAATATCCCTCATGAACATAGATGCCAAAATTCTCAACAAAATTCTAGCAAATCAAATCCAGCATTATATTAGAAAGATCATACACCTTGACCAAGTGGAATTTATTCTGGGGATGCAAGGATGATACAATATCCACAAATCAATAAACGTGATACACCACATAAACAAATTGAGAGATAAAAACCATATAATCATATCAATTGATGCAGAAAAGCATTTGACAAAATCCAACACCATTTCTTGATAAAAACTCTCAGCAAGGTAGGAATAGAAGGACTATGCCTCAACATAATAAAAGCCGTATATGACAAACCTACAGCCAACATCATACTCAATGGGCAAAAACTAAAACCATTTCCCCAAGAACAGGAACAAGACAGGGTTGTCTACTCTCACCACTGCTGTTCGACATAGTGCTGGAAGTACTAGCCATGGCAATCATCTTTACTTCTAGCCCAGCTACAATTGTATGTTTGCTCTGCATATAAAATTTTTTTAAAAAAACCTCTTCCCCAGGGAAATATCTATGAATGTTGTTGTTTTCTTTTGTGTTTCAAGGATTCTAGGACAACGCTATGGTATTTGAATTTTGACTGAAATATTTCTACAGGCGAAAGCCTTATAAATATATCTCATTCTTTGCTAAGCCTCAAAGAAGCCTAGAGTGCCAGAGCAGACAGAAGAAGATGGTGTCCACGCAGTGTCCCAAAAAGTTGTATTGTACCCTGAAATAAGGCTGAAGCCATCTGCATCTACTAAAAATGACTGCAACTCAAGTAGCAGTCCCGAGTCAGCAAAATCACAAAGAAGTTAACACCATTCATTCATTTAATACATATCTGTGAGTACCTACACTCAGTCTGTTTTAATTCTAACCACAGACTCCTTATCAGAAATATGAAGCCTGTATGACTTTTACAATTTAATGTAATAAACATGCAAATTATTATTGATAGACTAGGCATAAAACTGAAAATATAATCTATGCACCCTAGGTATCCTATATAATTAGTACTGAGTGGATATTCTCTAGACAAAAAGGTCAGTTACTCATGAGATATAGATAGCCACCCTCCTGGAAAAATAATATTTTAAAATATTTTATGTATTTGCTAAGATATCTGTTCAATACACCACTCAAAGTGCAGACATTACAAACATGGAAGAGTTTATTTCAATTAATTTTTGATAGGTATTTATATGTGACTTACTAGAATAAATTATTTTTCAAAAAAAAGAGTGATGAAACATAAGACATGGGACTTTACAAAACGCTATAATGCAGATATGAGTGTGCACACATACATGTGCATCTTTAGGGGGGAAAAGGCTGAAAAAAGACCACATTATGTATGCATGTATAAGTATTTATAAATGTTGTACCTCTACATAATTATGTACTTATGAATCTTGTATGAAAATATGTGCTTATTTCCAATTAAAACCTGAATGTTATAAAATGAAAGTGTGTTTTGACTATCAACCCCAAGTCAGTTATGGCCAAGTTTTTTGTTGTTGTTCCAACATATCGCTGCATACACATTAGATGCTCATTTGATATATTTTTAAATAGTAATGGTAATTTTAAGAAGAGAAACTATAGAAAAAACAAGTAGGTCTTTCACAAAACTTACATTATCCTTTATTTTGTATTTTAATTCAGTTAAAATTCTACACTAACCTCACTCAGCAGAGACTAAGAGGCAATATAATCACCTACAAAATCACTTATTGCAAACCCTATGATCCCTGCCTTCCTTGCATACATAATGGTCTTCCCCACTTTGCAAATCTAATCATTCCATCAGCATGGACTCTTTTCAAAATTACCTGTTTACACTAGTGGCTATTGAGCTACAAAGGGCACAATCTGTTTTGGTGACCCTTCGTCCTCACAGCCAAAGAAGAAAACTCATTGAGAGAGATGGCACTAGTGGGAACGGATGAATGCTGGTCCAGACACCCTGGGAACATCAACATCATGATGCTACTTATTAGATAAACCCCATGACATCAATAACGACACTAATAATAGCGCTGACCTATATAGAGCTTTGTCTTTTCAAAATTGATATGAGTACATTATAGAAAGGATGGTTAGATTCATATTAAAGTTAATGATTACATTAATTTTTGATCGCCTGCTGTTTTCCTCTTGCCTTCTACTCTCTCACTGTAACTCCTGCCCTGATGCATCTTCCCATCCTAACCCATAGTCGTATGCCAGCTCTAAGATTCAAAGAAAGAGACTACCAGACGAACTTTGGAGAGAGAAATACTGATATATTTTCAAAAACATATTTCTTTTCTGACAGCAGATATGACTTAACTTGGAAAACAGAGGAGTTTTTGAAGAGTGAATCAGACTGGACAGAAAATGTGGTGTGCCATGAGGTTGTATGGAGCTGATACCTAAAGGAGCTGATGTGTATTGATGAGTTCCACTTAGCCAGGGGCCAGGCTTGCCACCACCAGATACCTGGTAGACCCCTGCAGAAGCCTCCGGTATAATTATAGGCATGCTGTCAGGTATTGGCCCTTTCCCACTATAAGTAACATTCATGGGCAATATGGAGGGGCTGCTGTTCTAAAGGGAACCAAAGGAAATGTCCCGTATGAGATAGAAAAGAGAATAAAAGATGCAGTAATGAAGAAATTATAACATTATTGGGGAAAAATATAAAGCCGTAGCCGGTTTTGCTCAATGGATAGAGCATTGGGCCCTCAGACTGAAGGATCCTGGGTTTGATTCCGGTAAAGGGCACGTACCTCTGTTGCAGGCTCAATCCAGCCCTGTTTGAGGTAACCAATCGATGTGTCTCTCTCACATTGATGTTTCTCTCTTTGTCTCTCTCCCTCCATTCTACTCTCTCTAAAAAATCAATGGAAAAATACCCTAGATGAGGATTAACAACAACAGCAAAAAAGAAAAGATATTTAAAAAAAAAAGAATTGGTGAACCTAATGGCATCAAAGAGAAGGAGAACAATGTAAGTATGCAAAATTAGAAATATCAAGGGAAAAGCAACTACAGACACAAAGGAAATTCTTAAAAATCTTAAGTATTTTTCACAATTCAAAATGATTACAATTAAAATATGAATTAAAATGATAGTTTCTAGAAAAAAATATAACATTCTAAATCTATGTGGGGAAAATAGCTCTGCTCTACAATAGTAAAAATCAAGTATAAGTATATGTAGGTATTCAAACAAAAACATAAAGAAACAAAAATGATTAACTTAATATAGTAGTTAGAATTAATACCAAAACATTGCAGGAGACAAACTTTATCCTTCCAAATAACACAATTCACAATTAAAATACATTATACTTATTTTGCTAATATGAGGGCAACACTTTCTTAAAACAGAAGACATAAGATACAATAGACAGAAACAAAACAAAAAAACACAGGAGATTTCAATGCATTTTATTCATTCAACATGAATCAAGAGGACAAGAACAAATATTAACAGAAAAAAACTGAAAAGCTAAAGAATCTAATCAATAATGTGGATCTAAAAGATTGTGTATGTACTATAATGTCACAAAAAGAACACAAGTATAAATAAATTTTATGGAGTAGTTATAATATAGCAATATGTTTCTTTTTCTTTTCTTTTTTTTTCTTTTTGTTAATCCTCACCCAAAATATTTTTTCCCATTGATTTTTTTACAGAAACTGTAATGGAAGGAGGATAGGGGGGAGAGAGATACAGAGAAGGAGAAACATGGATGTGAGAAAGATACATTGATAGGTTGCCTCCCACACACGCCCCAACCAGGGCCAAGCATCAAACTTGCGACCCCTTGGTTCATGGGTCTGATGATGTAACCACTAAGTTACACTGGCCAGGGCAGCAATATGTTCTTAATTCACTGAAGTAGAATTAGAAATCAGTAACAAATTCCAAAATTAAATAGAAGCTTCCATTAGGAATTTGTTTTTAAATCTTGATTTTTAAACAGCTGTTTTGTAATGTGAAAAGAGGAATACAAACTGCACATTAATGTTTTCTAGAAAAGAGTGATAATTAAAGTACTAATGTCAGAACCTTTGAAATAAAGATATAGTGATGCTCAGAGAAAATTATATACCTTATATGGTTATATCAATAAAAAGTAAACAATAAAATCATATGGTTAAGTATGCAACTAAAATTGTTGGAAGAAGAACACAAATTAATGGATGGAAATAATAATAAAATATTAAATATAAATGCAGAAATTACTGAGTTAGGAAATATAAAAATTGTAAGATAGCTGAAAACTAGAAATCTAGGTTGTTTGAAACATAAAATTAAGATACGTAAGTGCAGCTAACTTAATCATGAAAGAGATCACTAATACACAAATCATGAAATATTTAGAAAAAATAACTGCAGAACTGCACAATTTTTAAAGCATAAACTATTTTGATGGAGGCTATTAACATTGAGAATATAGATTTAATGTCAATAGGTTTGTTAGGTAACAGTATTTTATTCAGTGAGAGATTCAGTATTAGAAGGTAACTATCAATGTCTTCAGAAAGAAAGAAACCCTGGAATGGAGTTCTAGTGGATGAGCTTTGAATATCTAGAACTTTGCTTTTTTTTTTCAGTTTGCTGCTAGTTGTGACAGTTGAGCTATATAGGTAAAAAAAGATGACTTCTACATACAAATGTAATTTATAATATTATATTTAAATGCATTTCCCTTTTGGAGTATATAAATAATCTATATTGGCATAAAATGTTAAGATATATTAAAGAATATAGATCTTTTTAAGAGTCGATGGTGAAAAGTTTAGAGGGTTCAAAGAGCATAGTGCAAGTGAATAATTGCCTCTCGTCAGGTGTTTTCCTCCATGTTATATGCTCCTCTTTGTCCTTCATAGGCAGGTAGTTATTTATAGCATTAAGAGCAGTTTCAAATCACCATTTCGTGTCTAGAGAAGCTATTGTAACCCTAGAGTTTGTAAAATGTTTCTTAAATTGTTTCTCTTAGGCTTTGTACTAAGACTCTGCTTAATAATTATTTTGTGATGAAGGAGACCTGTTAAAATTTTTAAATCTCTGCATATTCTGGCCCAAGTCTTTCTGTCTTATTTCTTCCAGCGCACTAGTGGTCACACCTGTAATACGAAATGGTTTGAGTGACGTGTAAAAGAATTCAGAAATACCAGCTGGCTTTGGGTGATTGACAGGCATATATTAAAGATAGATTTGAGGATGTACAAAGCAGACTCTCCTAATGAAGTGCCAACTTAAAAAATGAAGAGATTCGGAATTCATCAAAATTAAATAAAAGCAAGCACCCTAACAATTGGAACCTAAAGCCTGTAATCTTGGCATTTGTTCACCAGTGAATTAATTCTAGCAGTGTGGTCATTTTCATAGTGCTATGCAAAATATATTTTCAAATAATAAAGTAATTATAAAAATTTCCATGCGTAATTGTCCATGAGAGCAAACTGGAAGTCATAACTGGTCATGATCATCAATAATTGATGGCCTAAGAAATGTGGTGAGCCATGTGATGTCTGGTTGCACTAAGATACTACAAATTACTTCCAGAAAATAAGCGTATGCTCAGAATAGAATTATTTACTATTGCCAAAGGAGCAACTCCTGTCAATGTAGAAGCAACACACTAAATTATTGTATTCATAGTTACACTTTCCCAATGTTCAATAACCACTAATATCTGTAGGGGATTTTTTAAAATGTGCATCTTTAATCATGCTGTCTAATACTTGGGATAGAGTCTTCTTAAAAGTTATTTTTTTATAAAAGGTAATATATTGTTAAAACATTTACATGATTAAATTTTTTAAAAAAATTAAAAGTGAAAATACTTTTTCCCCTATCCACATTTCTATCTGTCCAATATCAACTTCCTGAGCCCTGGAGGAAAAAATGTTTCTGGTGGCTTAAAACCACAACTTTATTGTCTCACAGAAATCAGAAATCCAAAATCAATGTGCTGGTAGGATTGATTTCTTTTTTTCTGAAAGATCTAAGGGAAAATTGGATATTTCTCCAAGCTTTTGGTTGTTGCTGGCAATCCTTGGTATTTCAAGTTTCAGGAATTTTTCTCCCAATTTTTTTAATATAAATAAAACATATTGTTACTTTCTCCTTTCTTTAACTATAGGTAGTGTATTATGGATGTTGTTCTATAATGTATTTTACCACTTACCAATATATCCCAGAAATCCTATCTAATAATAGACAAACATGGTAATTGACCATACCTTCGCTACGCCTCCCATTGGCTAATCAGTGTGATATGCAAATCAGCCGCCAACAAAGATGGCGGCTGATTTGCATACTGCAGGCAGGGGGGGACAGTGCAGCCGCCAGCAGGAGCCCTGCACCACTGCTCGCACCTCCTGTTGGGGCCAGCCCCAATTGCTTCATGCTGTCAGTGAGTGCGAGCAGCAGCAGCAGGAGCGGGGCTGCCAGCAGACAGGGGACCAGGGGCCAAGGCAGGAGGGGCCGGACCTGCCCCTGTACCCACCACAGCCTCACAACCCACAGTTCCTTTCAAGGTGCACAAATATGTGCACTGGGCCCTTAGTATTTCCATAAGACTAGAGAAATATTTCTGAGTTTTTGTTATAACTATTGAGTAGTATTCCAATAAGTGCTTAGAGCATATGATATTTTAAAAGATCCCTAATTATAAGTATTTTTATTTTTTACTGCAAAGAATACTATCCTATATAATAAAAGGGAAATATGCAAATTGACCCTAACAGCAGAACAACCACTCAAACAGTCACTATAAGGCGCACTGACCACCTGTTGGTTCCTTTCACCGGCCGGCAGGCGAGCAGGAAACCAGAGGGGGCTGGCAGCAGGGGGCGGGGCCAGCTGTGGGCAGCTGGGAAAGATGTCCTGATGCAGACCAGCTAGGGACTATACCAGGCACAAATTTTGTGCACTGGGCCTCTAGTAATAAATAATGATGTACAAGCATAATTTTGTATGTATGGGTACAACCATAGAATAATATTCAGAAGGAAAGTTGTAAAATGAAAGGGAAATTTTAATTTTAGATACTATAGGAGATAAATTCTCCTTAGTAAGGTTTATATTATTTTGCATTTCCAAAAGCTATGTTTGAGAGTGTCTGGTTTTTTTTTCACAAGTTTACAAAGAGAATATACTATCAATTTTTGGTTTTCTGCTAATCAGATAGGTAAAAGCGATTTCTCTTTGTAGTTTTAATTTTTATTTATTTTATGATAAGTAGTTGAGTAAATTTTTATATGTTTTATTAACTTTGGTATATCTTAAGACTTGTCTATTGATCTTCCTTATGTAATTGTACCAGTGGAATGTTTGTCTTGGTATTATTGCTATGTAAGAGTCATTTGTTTTACAAAAATCAATTTTTTTTGTATGTGATAATGGTTTCTATTTTTTTCCTAGTTTGTTATTTGTTTTGTGATTACCCTTTTTCCTAAAAGTCAAATAAAATGTATAATTTTATGTAGCTATATATCTGAATATTTAGTTAATTCTGGATTTTTAGTAATGATTAGAAATACCTGTCCTGCTACAATTTATATAAAAATTTATATTTTATTTTTTACATATTTTTATTGATTTCAGAAAAGAGGGGAGGAGGAGAGAGAGATAGAAATGCCAATGATGAGAGAGAATCATTGATCGGCTGCTTCCTGTATGCCCCACCCTGGGGATTGAGCCCACAATCCAGGCATGTGCCCTTGACTGGACTCAAACACAGGACCCTTCAGTCTGCAGGTTGACTCTATCCACTGAGCCAAACCAGTTAGGGCAATATTTTCGATCTTTATGATTTTAGTTTTTAATACATGTTTTCCACAACTATTGATTTAAAAATTCATCTGTGTCACCAGCGATTCGAGATTCTAACTTATTACATACTAAGTTGCCATAAGTGTGTAAATCCATTTTTATAATGTGAATTCTGTTTCAATATTTGACTATTCATTTGCTAGTACCATGTAATACTAAATTGGGCTAAGACACTTCCACTCCCTTTGCTCTACTATTTTGAAAAAGTGTTTTAAAATGTTTTTATGGAGAACCAAGATGGCGGCGTAAGGTACAGACCTGTGCGTGCTGTCTCCCACAACAACATTGAGACTACCAACTATAAAAGAAACAGTTGTCATTCAGAACCATGGGAAAGCTGGCCCAGTGGAAGCTCTACAACTGGAAGGAAAGAAAGAAGAGCATTGTGACTGAGTAGGTTGTGCAGAGACTCCAAGAACGGAGGTACGGAATTGCGCACCAGGCTGGCTGCAACTGGATGCACGGTTTTTTTCAACCAGAAGGGGATGCGGACTCTCAAATCCACTGAGCGTGTTTGAGGTCAGATTCTGAGGACCCAGACCCCTACCGGGAGAAGCGGGACGGCCTTGCAACGGGCCAGAGAGTGAGAGTGGCTGTCTCACGGAACTGCTCACCGGCACTCGGGGACGTGAGTCGCTGAGTAGCTGAGAGGCGAGTAGACGAGGAGACGCCATTGCCCTTGGCTCCACCCTGGTGATTCCCTGGGACCCCACCCTACTCAAATTACATCCTCAACCAAGCTGTGCTAGCGACACAAAGAGAACCACCGAAGCTTTTGCAGGCCAGCCCAGCAGAATGCAGATTTCAACTCCTCGCATACATAAGGGACACAATAAAGAAGCAGAATCAGGTTCGGAGGAAGCCGGAGACAGACACGGCTGGGCCGGCGACCTGGTACCGCTGTACCAGCAAACACACAGGCAGGCCCACCAGATCCAGTCTCACATGGGACACTGGGTGACAGCAGACAGGCAGTCTGTGAACTTGGTAGAAAACAAAATCCAAGCAAGCATACCAGATATTCAGCCAACAGGAACGCCTGGAGATTTTGTCCAGCAAGGAGCCGTCCAACAAAAGACAGAATGCCAAACTTCGTGTTGCTGAGACGGCCCCCATGAGGCCGAGGCGGCCCCCCTAGGGCCGAGGCGGCCCCCAAGAGGCTGGGATGGCCCCGGTGATTGAAATGGCCCCAGTGAGACTGAATCGGCCTGGTGAGGTTGAAATGGCCCCGGTGAGGCTGAAACAGCACCAGTGAGGTTGAAACAACCCCTGTGAGGTTGAGATGGCCCCAGTGAGGTTGAAACGGCCCCTGTGATGTTGAGGCGGCCCCTGTGAGGCTGAAACGGCCCCGTAAGGCTGGGATGGCCCCTGTAAGGCGGGGATGGCCCCTGTGAGGCTGAGATGGCCCCTGTGAGACTGAGACAGCCCCTGGGAAGCTGAGAAAAATACCACATGACTCAGTCATTTATGGATAATAAGAAACATTATAGACTGATGGACAAAAATGGATACAGAGGCAGAGCAGCATTGAGCAGACTGTCAAACTACAGTGGGAACCCTGGGGAGGGTTGGGGGGAGTAGGAGATCAATCAAAAGACTTACATGCATGCATATGAGAATAACTAATGGACAAAAGACACTCGGGGGTGGGGGAAGCCAGGGGAATGTCAAGGGGGAGAAAAAACGAGACATGTCTAATACTCTTTGTAATACTTTAAGAAATAAAAAAATAAAATAAATAAATAAATAAATAAATAAATAAATAAATAAATAAAATGTTTTTCTTAGGCCCTGGTCAGTGTTCTCAGTGGTTACAGTGTCGACCCACACACTAAAGGGTTGTGGGTTCGATTCCTAGTCAAAAGCATATACCTGGGTTGCAGGTTCACTCCCTGCACCTGGGTTGGGGCTTCTGTGGGAGGCAACCAGTCAAAGTGTCTCTCTTACCTCTCTCTCTCTCTCTCTCTCTCTCTCTCTCTCTCTCTGTATCCCTCTCCCACCCCACCTTCCTTCTACTTTCTCTGAAAAGCAACAGAAAAAATATCCTCAGGTGAGGATTAACAAATTAACAAAACAAAAATGTTTTTGTTCATATTCCTTATGAATTTAAAGTTGTCTAATTTCAGAAAGATCAAACCTGGTAAATGAAGTGGGTTACATTTGAATGTATTAATTAATAAAGAGATAAATGACATTTTTGTGATGTTTATTCTTTCCATTAGAAATTATGAACAATTTTATATTTGTTCCAATGTAATATTGGGTTACTCAGAAATGTTCTAAAGTTGATTCTTGTTTGTCTCTAGAATATTTCCTGTTGAGTTTATGTTTAGATGTTTTAGCTTTTTAAAAACAGACATATGGTATTATCTTTCATTTCATTTTCAAATTAAATTTACATAGGAAACTATTATGTATATGTAATAATTTTAAATCCCACTAATTTACTCAATCTATTTATGGTAACAAATTTTAACTTATTGGTTTTGGATATATAAATAAAATAAAATTGTAATTTGGAGTATTAATAAATGTTTACATATTTTGATATTAATAAAGGAGGAATAAATGGAGACTTGACTTGTGGCGGTAAACCCATATACATATAAAATATACTGAAAATGTATTATAGAATTACACACCTGAAATCTATATAATTTTATCAATCAGTGTCACCCCAATAAATTCAAAAGTAAGTAATTAATTAATAATACAAAAAAACAAATTGAAAGTTTGTAGACATTGATACCTATACCACATCATTCTATTAGCTAAAAGTCTATAGGCCACTATATTTAATATTTATTTTTTCCTACCTTAAAGAGTTGAGCATAGTTTGAGTCACTCAAGAATCATTTGCATTGAATTTCTTTTCCTGTGAACTGTTTATTAATTTCTATAGTTTATGTCTTCCAACCACTTCACATTAGGTTAATGATGTTTGCATGTCTACATTTAGAAGTCTATAGTATGAATATAACTTCTTGACTGTCATATGTTATAAAATGTATTTTCCCAATTAGATTTCTCTTTACTGTGCTTATGATTTATTTTGCCATGAACTTTTAACATTTTTTAATGTTAGTTTATCAACTTTATGTATTTTCCTCCCCCTTACTATTTCTGGAAGTTTTCTTAATCATTTTTAAGTATAGTAGCTTGTAAAGATGATCCATAATCTTTATTCCGTCATAACAATAAAAAAAAATGAAATCACTTTTACCCCCCTTCAAGCTTTGTTGACCAATGTCTAGCAATATAATAGCCAATGAAGTATTAGCAAAGGTAACTGATGCAAGCAGAGGCTGAAAAATGCTTGCACTAGGACCCAGACAGGCCTGGACTAGCTGGCTTGATGATGAGAGACCTATTCTCCCAGTATTCATATACCATAGGATAAGGACGTCTGACCCAGCTAACTGATCATCTGAGTGCAGTCAGGTGATCAAACCAAACTAAGATCAGGCCCAGAGAAGATAAAGCTGACCAGCAGAAGAAAAAAACAAGCAAATTGCTGTTATTTTAGTGTAAGATTTGAAACTGCTTGTCACATAGTAATAAAAATTTGATATCTATTATTCTATATTTTAGAGGAATATTTTGATAGTTATTTTATGTTGTGTTTTGTTTTCTTTTTCTTTTCTTTTTTTGCATTTAATCCTGACCCATTTGAAATTCATCCATACATAGAAATGGGTTTATTTGTTTTTATTGCTTGTGACTAATCAGTTATCTCCACATCTAAATTGCTGGCATTATTCCCATTGATTGAAATGTCATTTTGCTATGACAAAGACACAAAAAATTGAGGAAGTTTCTAAATTTTCTCTTCTGTTCCACTCATTGATCAGTCTGTACACATGTCAGTAACAAACCATTGTAATTATATAAGCTTTAAATACATGTTAATGTCTGGCAGGGTTTCTTTTCTTTCTCACTCTTATTTTTCAGTTTCTTTCTACTTCTTTTTTTTGCATGTTCTTCCAAATAAGGTTTGTAATCAATTTAACTTCAGAAAAGCTGTGGCAATTTAAATGGTTTGTATTTAATTATTAATTGCCTCAAGAAGAACTAATACATCTTAAGTCTTTATATTTAAGAAAATGAACTGTATTCCTCTACTTGTTTGAGTCTCCTTTGTTTCAGATCTCTGGATAAGATACTTTATTTTCTTGTATAGGTTTGAGATATGTTATTATGGTCACCTCTTTTTTTTTAAATATATTTTATTGATTTTTTTACAGAGAGGAAGGGAGAGTGATAGAGAGTTAGAAACATCGATGAGAGAGAAACATCGATCAGCCGCCTCCTGCACTTCTCCTACTGGGGATGTGCCCGCAACCCAGGTACATGCCCCTGACCGGAATCGAACCTGGGTCCCTTCAATCCGCAGGCCGACGCTCTATCCACTGAGCCAAACCGGTTTTGGCACCTCTTTTTTTTAATATGACTCCATTTTCACCCTGGTAGGATGTTCTATAGACACAAAATATATGAAAGAGACAAAAAAATTTCAATATATATTTTTTACTAAGATGAAAGGGAAATAAAATAAACCTAGGATAAGATAATCATTGAAAATTAAAAGAAAAAAGGAATACACAAGCAATCTCAGATTTTTTTAAAATTTCATTTAACTTAAAGACATTCTGATACAATGGGATAAGTTATTTTGGACATCAAATAGAATCAAAAATTATGTTGGAAATAGATATTTTTTCCGCTTCTTTCTAAATGAGAAAGCAAGCACTATTTACATAATATTTCTTAAAAATGTTCAGCTCCAACTGTGTTTCTGCTCACCAGTCTGTGCTCATATAGTAAAAAAGTTATTAGATAGAATGAATGGCCTTATAATAATGGCTAGAATATATATTTTGCTTTAGCAAGCTTAGATACAAACATTTGCATTCCATAGCAGATGGTATAGTCTCACCCCCATGACAGTAATTATAGAGGCATTTTGTACCATTATGGGTAAGCAAACAAGTATTAAATAGCTTCAGTAATGCATTTGTGACAAAAAACAAAACATTTCTGTGCTAATGTGTCAGTTATTACACATAAAGCTCATTGCCATAGACAATAAAATTTTGGATTGATAGAACTCTATAATGTGACAATGCACATGGGAATTATACTACCCATTAATCATGTGTAATGTTAGAATAGAGCAATTTCACATTGTGTTTATTCTGAATTATATGTTTCTAATGACCATTTACTTTCACTATATGTCATGTGCCTAACAGAGAAGACAGCTATATTTTCTATTATACCTATTAACCACACGTTTCATCTGAAAAATCAATAATCAACTATATAAAAGGACATCCTGATAAAATACACTGGCATAATATTATAAAATTTCAGAGTTTTAGTCATGCATGAGAAATCATAATGGAATCATTCACACTTGAGTTTAAAATTACATGAATAAATAATGGCTGTATTTCCTTTGGTAAATCATACATTGAAAACCATTATTAACCAATGTATCCAGACATTTTGCTGAGATGTTGAGGTATATAAAGCTAAACCTACAATTTATTTCCTTACAGAACTTTCAGTCTAGAAAAGTAAATTTTAAAACATATGTGTTATTTGTTTATGTAGTAAATACAAATAGTTTTCAATTAAAAATGCATTATTTTCTTTCCATTATTATCAGTTAGTTATATACTGTGTAATTTTGAACTGTTGGCCTTATAAAAATGAAAGTTATTCTCAATTAGTTATTTGAAATTTACAAACATTAGTAGAAAAGCACAAGCAACATAGAAAGAAGAGAAAAAGTGAACCAGGCAAAACATTGTGATGTGCAATATCCATCACAAATTTCAGAATAGATCCAGAGACATATAAGCCTGGAACAGACTGTCCAATCTCAGAGGGAAGGCAAAGGTGGGTGGCTGGGGGGAAAGAGATTAACCAAAGAACTTGTATGCATATATGTATAACCCATGGACACCGACAATAGGGTGGTAAAGCCCTGGGGAAGAGGGTGGGGGCAGGTTAGAAGGGGTCAAAAAAGGGAACATATGCAATATTTTAAACAATAAATTTAAAAATAAAAAACAAATTTCAAATATAGACAATTTCACATTTAAGAATCTTTGATTAATTTTCTTTTAGGTGTATAGTTGATATACTATATACCGGAGTTTACTGCCTTTTATGACATTTTACAAGTTAAAAATTTGAATCTGCTAGAAATTATAACACCTCCTCAAAGAAGACACATACACATATGATCATCCTCTTTAAAAATTATTCTGGTTCTAAAACCAAGGAAAAGATGAAAAGGACTTGCCAATCTAAAACAAATGTACAAACAGAACTCACATTGCTACAAATGTTCATCTTTCTTATTCTGATAAAAGCCCATATTATATGGTTGTGTATGCAAGTACCTGGATAGATGAGGTGGCAGAATTCTGAAGTCCTCTTGTTTGCTACAGTTTTCCTGGTCCAATAGGAAACAGCATCATCAATTAAATGAGATGAACTGGGAAGTAGAATTAGTGGCTGAGAAGATGTAAAAGATATGAAACAGTCCCCTAGGAGAGTGGTGCAGTGAACAATGAGGAAATAAAATAAGATTTTGGGGATCACTGTAAGGGCACACTTGCGATTGCGAGATTGCATTAAGGATACACTTTCACTTTTGTAAGTATAAATTATAAGCAACAATGAGCAAGGCTGTATATTATTCTTTATTATTCTACTACAGATATTTGGATGTTGATTAAGCAGAAATTGTATTTAATTAGGGTTGTTTTTTCACCTGAGCATACAAACTAGACAAAGATAGAGTTGAAAGTATATGAAAGCAGTGATAATAACAATTGACCAGGGCATTTCAGCTTTTAGTAAAGAAAATATGTAAAATTGGATATAATGTAAACTTGATAGAATTAATGGATCTCATATATTTATGAAATTGAAGGAGGGAGGAAATCTTTGAACTTAGGAAGCTGGAGAAAATATATTCAAAGTATAGAAAGCAATGACCAGCAATTGGAATGCATGCAGTTGTAATTATGAACATTGTGCTGCCATTTTTAAAGAGAACTTTTTTTAGGTATGACCACACCATAACGGGTTCTGAAAGAATAAATAACTAGATCATAGAGTAAAACAAATGCAAGGCCCTGAGTCTCCAGACTGTTGGAAGGACCTTCTACCTGTTACCAGAAAGCCACATGAGTCAGAGGGGGCTCTCTCCTCTTTGACTCTTGTCACACTTGAGAGAAAGAATTTAGACAAGTGACAGAAAGCAGTATTGAAACAAAACAAGTAAATTTATCAAGAATAAACAGCATAAAGCACAAGTGGGCAGCTAGTCTGGATGTTCTACCTAGTGGGGGTTCAAGAGTTTTATACTTCCCCCCCTAAAAGTATCAAAGTTCCCCTGCCAGATAGACAAAATTGATGTTTTAAATTTAATTCCATCTAACAAATTCATGTCCATCAACATCCAAAACCAAACTTCAATCTTTCTTCCCTGAAACCTGCCCTTTTTTTTTCACCTACAGTTTTCCCCTCTCACTTGATGGCAACTCCACTTTTACACTTGTTTAAATGCAAAAGGGTGGAGTTATATTGATTTTATGTCTTTTAGAAACATGATCAATATGTCAGCAAAACCTGTGGGCACGGCTGTGAAAATATACCTAAACTCTAACCACTGCTCTGATTATCTTGGTCCAAGCCAACAGCAAGGCTTTTCCAGATTATCATAGTAGCCTCCTTTTACCTTTGCTCCCCTATAGTCTATTCTCAACAGAGTGTCTAGATTGATGCTTTATTTTTTTATTTTTTTAAATTCTTTATTGTTTAAAGTATTACATAAGTCTCCTTTCCCCCCATTGACCTCTCCCTGTCCACCCCCACTCTTAGCACATGCCATCACCCCCACTGCCCACTGTCTGTGTCCATTGGTCATGCTCATATGCATGCATACAAGCCCTTTGGTTAATCTCTTACCCTCCTTCAACCCTCTCCTGCCTTCCCTCTGAGGTTTGAAAGTCTGTTCAATGCTTCTATGTCTCTGAGTCTATTTCTGTTCATCAGTTTATGTTGTTTAATATATTCCACAAATAAGTGAGATCATGTGATATTTATCTTTCTCTGACTGGCTTATTTCACTTAGCATAATGCTCTCCAGTTCCATCCATGCTGTTGCAAATGGTAAGAGTTCCTTCTTTTTTAGAGCAGCATAGTATTCCACTGTGTAGATGTACCACTGTTTTTTAATCCACTCATCTGCTGCTGAGCACTTAGGCTGTTTCAAAATCTTAGCTATTGTAAATTGTGCTGCTATGAACATAGGGGTGCCTATATCCTTTCTGACTGGTGTTTCTGTTTTCTTGGGATATATTCCTAGAAGTGGGATCACTGGGTCAAATGGAAGTTCCATTTTTAACTTTTTGAGGAAACGCCATACTGTTTTCCACAGTGGCTGCACCAGTCTGCATTCCCACCAGCACTGCAAGAGGGTTCCTTTTTCTTCGAATCCTCGCCAGCACTTGTCGTTTGTTAATTTGTTGATGATAGTCATTCTGACAGGTGTGAGATGGTACCTCATTGTTGTTTTGATTTGCATCTCTCAGATGATTAGTGACTTTGAGTATGTTTTCATGTCTCTTGGCCTTCTGTATGTCCTCTTTAGAAAAGTGTCTATTTAGGTCCTTTGCCTAGGATGATACTTTAAAATTGTGAGCCGGCCAATGTTACTATTACAACTAAATCCCATAGTGATTCCTCATTTTATGCAAAGAAACAGCCAAAGTGGGTATAATAGGCTACAGATCCTACTTGATTGGCCTCCCATTATCTCACAAACTTAACCTCCCAGTACTTTCCTCCTGATTACTCCATCCAGCCACCTTAACCACTTTAATGTTCCTTGAACAACCCAAGAGGAGTCCTTTCTGAGGCCCTGTGCTTTGTCTATTTCCTGTGTCAAGAATGCTCCTCTGGCTATTCATGTGGCTAACACTCTGGCTTCCTTCAAATCTTTGCTTAAATCTTACCTTATTAGTGAAACCTTCCCTTTCCATTCTATTTTAAAATGAAATGACAACCTGTTTCTCATCTTATTTCCTCATCCTAGTATTCCTGACCCAATTCATCCTCCTCAGGTTTTCTAAAACATTTATTTTAATATACTAAATTATGTATTCATGGCCTTATTCTTTATTGTCTCCCTACACAACAGAATGGAGAGGAATGTATATAACATTTTAATAATAAACAGAAAATAGACTTCCTATAAATACAGAATCATTTAGAGTATGGGAACTTGCTCTTCTAAACTGATTATTAGATGATAAGGCCTTTACTGTCAATGTTATGTAATTCTGAGAAATGTTTACTGCTTTCAGGTAAATACATCCCATTGATGACAAAACATTTTTAAAGAAATATTTACTGTAAAAATAACAATTCTAGTGAGGCATCATGCACAGTACATCACATCAAACATTCCATGTACAGCCTCACATTAGATCATATGTTGAAGTTAGGCATGACCCCCTTAAGTTAGGCATGGCCAAATAACTAATTTTGAACAATGATTTGTAAACAGATACTATGTCTTCTCATGCTGTGATAATTGGCAACATTCTAGAGTGGAGATTGTGATTCAGCTGAGTAACACTGTAGAGCAACTTTCTTCTGCACCAACCTGACTTGGTTGTGTCCTGTGAGAGATAAAATATTTATTGTGCTAAGGTGCTTCATTCTCAGTGTTGTTTTCAGTGATAATCTATCCTTAATAATTCAATCGGGAAGACAAGAATGGTGCTATATTTTCCCTTTGATGTTTTTAAGTATCTGGCTGAGCAGCGCCCCCCCTATGGGAGTGCACTGACACCAGAAGGCAGCTCCTGAAGTATAAAACCACCTGTCTGAAACAACTTTTGTGGGGCTTATTTATTTATTTACTTATCCTTACCTGAAGACATTTTTCCATTGATTTTTTTTTGAAAGAGTGAAAAGGAGGGAGAGAGATAGGGAGACCAAAAAATCGATGTAAGAGAGACACATTGATTTGTTGCCTCCTGCACTCACCCGGATGGGGGCTGGGGGTCCAGCCTGAAACCAAGGTAGGTGCCCTTGACCAGAATAAAACCCAGGACCCTTCAGTCCATTGGTTGACACTCTATCCACTGAGCCAAACCGGTTAGGGTGGGTTGTTTTTTTTAATGTTTTATTTTTGTTGTGTTTTGATGTGGTATTTTAGAAAGAAACTTAAGCAGGTATACATACACATGAACCCATTTTATGAACTCAGGCATTTGGAGAGGTGTCTTGCTTCAAATCAAAATATGAATTGATGAAATCCAAAAAAGAATTTGACTGTAGGTTTAATCATAAACTATCAAGAAATCACTCTCCTTGTCACCTCTCTGTGTATATATAAGGTTTGGGACTGAGGAGTTGGAAAACATAGTTGTGGACTGGTTTATTAGATACTAGAGGCCCAATTTGTGCACTAAGGGGGAGGGGGGTCCCTCAGCCTGGCCTGCACCCTTCTGCAGTCCGGGAGCTCTTAGGGGATGTCTGACTGCCATATAGGCGGGAGAGGCTCCTGCCACCACAGCTGCGCTCACCACCCATGAGCTCAGCTTCTGGCTGAGCAGCACTCCCCCTGTGGGAGTGCACTGACCAACAGGGGGCAGCTCCTGCATTGAGTGTCTGCCCCCTGGTGGTCAGTGCGCATCATAATGTTTGGTAGATTTGCATATTAGCCTTTTATTATATAGGATTATAACAAGTTCTAGTACATTTTCAATCTTATTAAGTGTTTGCTAATCTAGAAATGGCAATGATTAATGATTTGTCCTCTTTCTT
Source organism: Myotis lucifugus (assembly GCF_000147115.1). Lineage (NCBI taxonomy): Eukaryota > Metazoa > Chordata > Mammalia > Chiroptera > Vespertilionidae > Myotis > Myotis lucifugus. The sequence continues at coordinate 32,438 of NW_005871072.1, forward strand.
GGGATGTGAGAGTAATTCAGTAACATATTAGTTGCCTGAAGGCCAAATCCATTTCATATATGAGTTTGGTTTGACTTGTAGAATTATAACCCAAACAATATTTGTAAACAAACAAACAAAAATATTGTTTCACATTTTTAAAATATGCACACTAAATTTTCTTCAAAATTAGAAAGTTCTGATTGGTGTTTCTAGTTTCTTGGGATATATTCCGAGAAGTGGGATCACTGTATCAAATGGGAGCTCCATTTTTAACTTTTTGAGGAAATGCCATACTGTCTTCCATAGTGGCTGCACCATTCTGCATTCCCACCAGCAGTGCACGAGTGTTCCTTTTACTCCACATCCTCTCCAGCACTTGTCGTTTGTTGATTTGTTGATGATAGCCATTCTGACAGGCGTGAGATGATACCTCATTGTTGTTTTGATTTGTATCTCTCAGATGATTAGTGACTTTGAGCATGTTTTCATGTGTCTCTTGGCTTTCTGAATGTTCTCTTTTGAAAAGTGTCTATTTAGGTCCTTTGCCCATTTCTTTTTATTGGATTGTTTATCTTCCTTTTGTTAAGTTGTATGAGTTCCCTATAAATGCTGGAGATTAAACCCTTATCAGTGATGGTACATCTACACAATGGAATACTATGTTGCTGTAAAAAATAAGGAATTCTTACCATTTGCAACAACATGGATGGAACTAGAGAGCATTATGCTAAGTGAAATAAGCCAGTCAATGAAAGAAAAATACCACATGATCTCACTCATTTATGGATAATAAAGACCTTTATAAACTGATGAACAAAAATAGATATAGAGGCAGAACAGCATCGAACAGACTGTCAAACTACAGCGGGAAGGCCGGGGAGGGTTGGGGGGGAGGGGCATAAGAGATCAACCAAAGGACTTGTATGCATGCATATAAGCATAACCAATGGACACAAGACACTGGGGGGTAGGGGAGGCTGGGGCAATGTCAAGGGGGATAAAATGGAGACATATGTAATACTCTTTGTAATACTTTAAGCAATAAAACAGAATTTTAAAAAAGGTGAAGCAAAAAATAAATTGGAAATTTCTTCTGAGATAACATTTAACTGTACAGGACATGCACCCATTGCAAAGAATATGAACTATCTTTTTTACCCCTTTTTAATTGAATTCACTAATGTTGGTGTGATACTGGTTAACAAATAATTCAATAGCAATATGGACAAAGGACTTGAATAAATACTTCTCCAAAAAGGACATACAGATGGCCAATAGACATATCAAAGGAATCTCAACATCACTAATCATAAGAGAAATGCAAATTAAAACCACAATGAGAAATCACCTCATACCTGCCAAAATGGCTACCATCATACCATCATACCTTACCTTTTCATTCTTATATGCAGCTTGCTTTATTTATTTATTTTTTTACTGGACAATTGAAGATTGTCGTCCCCTTAAATAGAGCATAAATAATTTGAGTAGTAACATAAGCCCTTTGTTGTGTTGTTAACAATAGCAACACAATTTCATATTTACTTAATAATAGGATCCTTAAGTCCAAGAAACTGTTAGAAACTCTAGATATGGTTCAAACTAATAACTTATTTTGTGATTATGCCTTTCTTACAACAATATAAAGGAGGTGGAGGGAGATAAGAATAATAAAAATTTTAATTAAAGGAGTGATAACCAAAACTCGGAGATCTGTTTCACACCATAAATCCAGATAATTAAGCCTTTGGCTTGATGAATGTTTAATAACTTAATTCGGTATGCATGCATTATTTAGGTATATTTTTCTGATGACTTTAAATAATTTTATCAAACAGTTTCTTAGGTCTTCAAGTTTTATGGTTTTAACAATAAGAGAGCAACATTAGTATAAAAGTACTTCTTACACTTGAGAAATAGACTGAGATTTCTCTGCTCATTATAAAAAGGAATGAAAATGTTGATAAAAAGGAATGAAAATGTTGATAGCTGGTCTTTACTCATTACCTCAATTAATACTTTCATTCAGTCAAATGTTTTTTATGTGCTTAGTTTGTGAAAGGCACTTTGCCAGGTACCTAGGAGCATCAGTGAGCAAAAGAGAAAATGCTACATTTGAGTATTTATTTCTATGAGTCATAGCTAATTATATTATCTGGCTTAAATTTTGAAAAAATATAAGCATGTCATAAAATTTAAAAATCAACAGAATTTGAAAACATGCAATGAATAATGCAATGAAATTAAAAGCATCATTTAATCATCTTTAGTTTTCAAATAAATGCAAATGAATAGATGAATAAAAGGAAATCTTATAGACTATGACTTAAAGTAATGGATTGAGAGTATTAATATTAATAATAATAAGGAGGAGAAGAAAAAGAGGAGGAATACTTTTGATAGGTAGGTTAAAAATCATTTTGTGAAGTGTTTATTTACCAACCTCCAAAGGCACAACTTCAAAATAGAAAGTATTAACTTTTCTGACTTACAACGTGGAGCTAAGTGAAGAAATTACATAGAAAATAAGTAGACTAAGTGACCATAAGCATTTGGAATAGCTAACATATTTGTACCACCTCTAAAAATGGATTTGGTCTATGACTTTCATTATTTTATCTATTAAATATTTTTCCCATTAAGTTAATTCAAATGTTAGTTATGCATAGTTAACTTCATTCATCAGTGGTTACTTAAGCAAGCAGAATTTGTATGGGCAATGCTTTGCTGCATATGGGATGTGAGGGCCAAAAGATTTTCTCTTAATTTACATCCAGATCCATAAATCTCTTCCCAGTTCACCATTCACCAAAGGAAAGGTCACCCTAGATATATCATATGACCCATGTTTCTCTTCTCAAATAATATATTAGGTCAATAAATATTTATTACACAAATACTTTCTGGAGAACACACAATTAAACATGATACCAAATAAGATTGGTACATCCTGCCAAATAAATAGATGTACCATCTGCTTTCAGAAATATCTTTTTTAGTGCTTACAGAGAAGAAAAAATATTCAAGCTTGGCAAACCCTCTCTGGGCAAGTAGGAGCGCTGTGCCTGATGGACAATTTTCTTGACCATTTATTCACATCACACAATCCATTACACGCCAAGCATGTGCCAAGCACTGAGTTCAGCATTAGAATTGTAAAGATGAAAATACATCTCTCGTGTACTGCTGTCAAGAACAGCAGAACTTTTAGTGTTTGACTTTTAACAAAGAAGATAAAATAATATAATAAATGGCCCAATGATATGGCTCAGAGGTTGAGCATCGACCTATGAACCAGAAGGTCTCAGTTTGATTCCCTGTCAGGGCACATGCCTGGGTTGTGGGCTTGATCCCTAGTATGGGGCCTGTAGGAGGCAGCTGATCAATGATTCTCTCTCGTCAATGATGTTTCTATCTCTCTCCCCCCTCTCCCTTCCTCTATGAAATCAATAAAAGTATATTTAAAAACAATAATAATAATATATTTAATTCAGTAAAGATGTTTACATAATGCAGGGAGCCCACAGGGAAAGGAACTTCTATGTCAGTTAAATAAAACTTAAAACTTTGCAAAGATAGTCACATTGGATTCAAACTTATAAACAATAAAAGAGGTAGATTTATAAGAAAATGCACTGAAGTGTGGAATATTAAAGAGCCTGGCAAGTTCATAAAGAAAGCAATCATGTATTATATTTTGAAAATATATTTAAGAAGAGAAGAGGCAATTTCAGGACATTATGAGCAAGATCCTGAGAACTTTGTATGTAAAAGCTCAGATACTAGGAATTCTTGGTATATGAAAGAGGAAGAATTTGATATTTTCCTCAAAATTTTGCTTCAGTCCATGTATTTTTTATATTAACATTGTCTGGGACATGTTGAAATACTAAGTAGAGTGAAAAGTGTGTTAAGATTTAAATGTTATATTCATTCAGTTGGAAATGTATGGTAAATCATTACATATACGGGTCAATAGTTAATTAGTGAGCTGTAAGCTAAAGACTAAAATTCAGGTCTCAGCTTACACATGCTAAATAAATCATGAATGAGAACCATTAGGGAGGATATAAAGGATACTGTTTCTCTACATCTATATATATAAAAGCCTAAGCAACCATCCAACCATCTGACCATCCAACCGGTAGCTATGATGCGCAATGATCACCAGGAGGCAGACATTCAATGCAGGAGCTGCCGAGCTGCAGTGACTTGGCAGCTGCGCTTCTCGGGTGATGCACCTGGAACCAGAGAGGAGGGAGCCCGATTCCAGGGTGCATCCCCTGAGAACCTCCCTCTCACAATCCGGGACCCCTCGGGGGATGTCGGAGAGCTGGTTTTGATCCGATCCCCGCAGACCAGGCCGAGGGACCCCACCGTGCACCGGGCCTCTTGTAATACAATAATAAACTGCACTTATTTAAGTATAATACTTTAATAAGTTGACCTATATTTGTATATAAGTGAAACAATCACCCTAATAAAGAAAATAAATATCTTTATCAACCCCAAATTTTTTTGTGAGCCCTTGTAATTCTTCCCACACCCTTCAGCCCTCTCATCTCCATCCCTGGGCAAGAACAAATTTGCTCTTTGTCACAGTTTGTTAGTATAAATTTTCTAGAATTTTCTAGAATTGGAACAAAATAAAATGTATTACATTTTGTCTAGCTTCTTTCATTCTGCATAGTTATTTGAGATTCATTTTCATTGTAACTTCTGTTCATTTTTGTATCATTGAGTAGTATATTATTACATAGATATACCATTGTTTGTCTAGTCAACTGTTTTATACTATTTCAAATAAAGCTCCTAGGAGCTGTAATGAGCAAACATTTGAATAAACATGTGTTTTTATTTCTCTTGTATAAGTTCCTAAGAGTGTAATGAAGGTATTATGTAGTCGGAGTAGGTTTAATTTAAAGTATTGAACCTAAAAAAATTAATCAAGTAATTGTGGCACTGATCTAAGTGCACACACATGCACACACACAAACACACACACACACAAATACATACATATATAAGAACCAACTGATCATTTTTATTTCATTGAAATTAAAACTTTCTGCTTTTCTTAAGATTATGTTAAGAGAATAAAAAGACACATGCTAGAAAAATATTCACAAATCATATATATACATATATATATATGAAAAAAGCCTTTATCCAGAATATATAAAGAATTTTAAAAAAATGTTTCCCAATATAGACAGTTCAAGATTTCAATAGATACTTCAATAAAAAGATAAGACCACTTCGGTGACAGCTGTTGAACCAGTATAGTAAGGGATGTTGATATGGGGAGGTAATGCATGGGTGAAGGCAAGCGGGAAATTTGTGTTTCACCTCATGTGCTGGAAACCTGAAAGTGCTCTAAAATATAAATTC
>NW_005871072.1:38075-148583 GCF_000147115.1 Myotis lucifugus
TATATTCAAATATATATATGTATAAAATTGATTTCAGAGAGGAAGGGAGAGGGAGACAGAGATAGAAACATCAATGATGAGAATCATTGATCTGCTGCCGCCTGCACGCCCCCTACTGGGAATTAAACCCACAGCCTGGACATGTGCCCTTGGCTGGAATCGAACCTGGGACCCTTCAGTCTGCAGGTTGAAGCTTTATCCACTGAGCCAAACCAGCTAGGGCCCACTTATTTGATTTAAATCTATATTCTTCTTTGGTATATGTGAACTGTTTGGGCATTCTTAATATAATTTTTCAATTAGATTGAATTTGTGATAAAAATATGAGAACAATGATTCAAGGTTCTGTTTGGCTTGCAAACTTCCTACAACTTTCTATGATACAGCCCAATTATCAAGAAAAAGCATCCCTCACTAGAGTGGAGAGAGTAATATAAAAATGTTGTCCATTTTACCATCTGGAATAAGAAAAAGACATTTTAAGGCCAGTCCAAGTATCCTGTATTTTAAAGGACAGTTAACTTTGAAATTAGAAGTAGAGAATACCAGATTCCCAAATTCAGTGACCTTAGCTGAGTTTCTGAAGAACGCAACTATTGTTATAAGTAATATTACATTATGTTAATTATGTTAAATAAGTTATGATAAATAAATTATATTTCATGTACAGAGAACAGAGTGGTGGTTACCATGGGGGAAGGGTTTGAAGGGTGGGCAAAATGGGTGAAGGGGTACAACTAATTGTATGGTGGCAAATGGTAACTAGACTTTTGGTGGAGATCACACTGTAGTGCATAACATGTCAAATTATCATGTTGTATACCTGAAACTCATATAAATTTGTTACATACCAATTTTACATCAATTAAAAAATGAAAGTGAGTGTCAACAAATCAATGCCAACTTATTAAATTATTGACTTGCTTTGTTTTCTGAGCAAATAGCTTAATTTTTTTCAGCAACTTGAAGCATTTTTTTTCTGCTTATAACCCCAGCCTCACTCTCTGCTTTACAAAAGCATTTCTCACCAGTTCCCCCAGGAAATTAATAGACATGCTGTGAATAATATGTTCTTTAATTAACTATAGGCAGAGAAAACTGAGTTCAACAAAGCAGACTTCTTTATTGTCAAACATCAAACAGCTTTTCATTTGCTATACTGTCTTATGACACTCCTAGGGTGAGACTAGTTTGGCAGTGTTTTATAAATTTACTTAAAAACAAACAAACAAGCAAAAATCTCTCATTGGACGAAGTAGCTCCTACAAGTAACCCAAACTTTGTACCTGTACCATCCCTCAGATAGGAGACAGATAGGGCATTCCGTGGTGTCTCCAGCTCCAAACTTGTGATCCACGTTTAGTAATTGGTCTCTAATTTTAAAGCCCCACTTGTTTCTGAATATATGAAAATTGGATTTGTTATCTAGAATCCCTGTCCTGAAGATTCAACGTGGATAAACTAATAACACCAAGTCATTTAGAAGGGGAGTCTTGCCTTGTATTTGTCACTTATTGACCCTAAAACCAAAACTGTGCAGTTTCTCAATATCTGAATATGGAGTGTAATGCTTAATTTTGCGTGTCAATTTGACTAGACTGAGGAATGCCCATAGGTGGTGAAACATTATTTCTGGGTGTGTCTGTGGGGGTGCATCTGGAAGAAATTAGCATTGGAAACAATAAACTCAGTAAAGAAGATTGTCCTAGCCCAGTGGTCGGCAAACTCATTAGTCAACAGAGCCAAATATCAACAGGACAACGATTGAAATTTCTTTTGAGAGCCAAATTTTTTAAACTTACACTATATAGGTAGGTACATTGTTATTAGCTTAATTAGGGTAATCCTAAGGCTTAGGAAAAGCCACACACAAGGGGCCAAAGAGCTGCATGTGGCTCTCGAGCTGCAGTTTGCCGACCACGATCCTAGCCAATTCAGGTAGGCATTGCCCAATCCACTGAAGGCTGTAATAGAATAAGAAGGCAGTAGAAAGGCAAGTGTGCCCTCAACTTGACCTGAGACATCGATCTTCTCTAGCTATACTCCTGGTTCTTGGGCCTTCAGACTTAGACTGGGACTTGAACCATTGGCTCCCTGGCCTTTGGGCTTGAACTGGAACCACAGCACCAGCTTTCTGGGCCTCCAGCTTGTAGGTATCAGATGGTAGATCTTCCCCACCTTCATAATTGCAAGAGCCAATTCCTCATAATAAATATCTTTCTATATATCTCTATACATCCTATTAGTTGTCTCCCTGGAGAACCCTGGCTAATATGCAGACCTTCTTAATACGTGTTATATTTCATAATATTGCCATCTTGGCCATTTTTCAAGACAACAATAATTATACCGGAGCCCAACTGTTCTCAAGATTCATCACCATATGGTAGCTTTCCCCATGGATCTTGTTATCACCTCATATTATTTCATCTCTGATTTTAAAATTCAAACATCCAACTCTTTTTTTTTAATTTTCTATCTTTGAAGAAACTTCAACACCTCCCTCACATCTCATTTCCTCCCCACCTAGGTTAATAAATCTAGTTCCTTTTTTCTACCACCTCCCATAACATGCAAAATTGTCCTTGCTTTAAAACAAATGGATTGGAATTAAAACTTTTGAAATAGTAGATTATTTTTCATTTTCTCCCATATCAGTTACTGATCTCTTTAATAACTATTAATTTAAAAATTACAATTTTCCAGGTATTCCTCTAAGAGCTGGGAGCTGACATTTCAGTGGAGAAGAAAGACAATATAAGCAAGAGAAGTACAGTATATTAAGCAGTTTTACGTTCTAAAGAGAGAAATAACATAAGAAGAGGGGATATGAAATGTGCAGGAGCAGGTTGAAATTTTAGGTAGGGTGGGCAGAGTGCTCTTCACAAAGATGGTAAGTTTGCATACGAATTTGAAGGATGTGAGGGAGCTTATCATGCTAATCTAGATAAAAATCCGTGAGAAAAAAAAAACAAACTAAAAGGAACAACCAGTACAGGGAAGAACTTGCCTAGTAAATAATGCCTGTATCTTTCCCACAATATTTTAGTATGATCATGATAGAAAGAAAACCCTGAAATTTTTGAGAGGAAATAAAAGGTTTGGGTAAGAAGGAAAAATCAAATTAGACTATATAATTTTAAATTAAATCTATTGGGGTGACATTGGTTAACAAGATTATATAGCTTTCAAGTGCAGATTTCTATGATACATGATCTGTATATTGTATTATGTGCCCACAACCAAAGACAAATCATCTTCCATCACCATGTATTTGGCTCCCTTTACCCTTTACTATACCTCAACCTTTCTTCCCTCTGGTAAACACCATACTGTTGTCTGTGTCTATGAGTTTCAGTTTTAAATCTCACATGTGAAGGAAATCATATGGTTCTTAGTTTTTTCTAACTGATTTCACTAAGCATACTATTTTCAAGGTTCATCCATGTTGTCACAATGGCAGTATTTCAATTTTCATGGATTGGAAGAATCAACATAGTTATAAAGGTCATGTGACCCAAAGCAATATATAAATTTAATGCAAACCCCATCAAAATCCCAATGTCATTTTTCAAGAAATAGAACAAAAAATCATCAGATTTGTATGAAACCACAAAAGACCTCAAATACCCAAAGCAATTCTGAGAAAAATGAACAAAATTGGAGGTATTACACTATCTGACTTCAAATTATACTAAGGTGCAATTATAATCAAAATAGCATTGTATTGGCAGAATAATAGACACATAGACCAATGGAATTAAATTGAGAGCCCAGAAATAAAAGCACATGTATATGAGCACATAATTTTTAACAAAAACGCCAAATACACACATGGAGAAAAGAAAGCCTCTTCAATAAATGCTACTGGGAAAATTGGAAAGTCAACGTGTAAAAAGAATGAAACTAAATTACAGTTTATCGTCATGCACAAAAATTAATTCAAAATGGATCAAAGACCTACTAATAAATATAAGACCTGAAACAATAACTTGCATAGAAGAAAATATAGGTACTAAGTCATGGACCTCGGTCTTAGAGAAAATTTTATGAATTTGACCCCAAAGGCAAGGGAAGTAAAGGCAAAAATAAATGAATGGGGCTACAGCAAACCAAAAGCTTCTGCCCTGCAAAAGAAACCACCAACAAAATAAAAAAGCAGCCAACTGAATGGGAGATAATATTTGCAAACAATAGACTATATAATTTTTAAAATTCTTTCTGAACTATCACCCTTACTTTTGGTTGTTTCTGTTTTCTTGTTGTGTGCTGCTTTTGTTTTTACTTAGTTCTTCTCTTTCATGCTGTTAGTTTTCTTCAAGAGCCTTAAGACCCTTATGAAATATTTTCCCTGAATTTCTGAACTAGGACAGCATACTTGGGTGGGGTTTGTTGATGGATTGACTACATTTTAGGATGAATAAAGAGGAGTAAGCAACTGTGTTGGACCCATCTACCTCCATTCTATTGCCAAATACAGAAGGCTTTGCTCTGTTTTCTATGCCGACGATAAAAAATAAAAAATAAAAAAACAAATAAACAAAAATCCAGCTCTCCCAGAAATATCAGTAAATCATTTTGGGATATTTTTTCTTATTCTTTCCTACAAGCAATGATGCAAAAACCAGGGGGGGGGGGAGAGAGAGAGAGAGAGAGAGAGAGAGAGAGAGAGAGAGAGAGAGATTGTGTGTGTGTGTGTGTGTGTGTGTGTGTGTGTGTGTGTGTGTGTCAGGGAGAGGAAGACAATGGTGCAAACATTTCACAGTCAAATTTGTTAGTAATTTTTGTTTTGGACAACCCTGAAGAATTTCTCAGGAAGATTCACTCCTCTTTTCTCTATCTATTTCTTTATATCCTCTTTTTTTCCCTAATATTTTGAACAAGGAAAAATGAGGGTAAAACTCACAGACCACGGAAGGTGGATACCATATGCAATGCAAGGTTACACAAGCATTGAAGGAAGGATCAGAGTGAAACAGAAGCAGCTGGTGGATTTAATAATAACAGGAAGGTGGTATACCCTCTGGTACTCACAGGAAAATGTGATCAATTTGCTTGAAGAGTTTCTTGGGGTCTCTGGAATGTTGAGGACCAATTGGGGTACAGGTGTCCAGCTAATAGGGGAGCTACCTGAGTGGGAGTCTTTGCCGTCCGGTGAGGCATTTCAGTTGATTGAAGGGGACTTACAGTAAGCTTTGGGAGCCCTATAAAGCTCAGGTCAAAGTGGCCCATGGAATTCTAGGCTTTAAATGCAGAGATGCTCTATTTACTATATCTTACCTTTTTTTCAATGTGTACAAACTCATAGTTGCGTTTGTAGTATTTAGTGATATAGTTTTCATTGTTTTGACTTATGACTTAAAGCTGCCCATTCTTTCTCTTTATTATTTTATATGTATAGGTTTTTTACTGTAAAATTACCAATTTTTTGTTAAATCGTGACAAGATACTTTTGTGTCTAAATTTAAAAAATTTTATCTCATTTTGTCTGACTCCTGAATGACCTCTCTCCTTTTAAATATCTTCTGAATATTCTGTTCTCCAAGTCTGCCTTTGACGCTCTTATCTTTTCACCCTAGCCATTCTTTTGAGTGATTGTTCTCTTTTTTTCTTATTTCTTTTTTTTTAAATTATTGATTGGTTTTAAAGAAAGAAGGAGAGAGGGAAACATCAATTTGTTGCTCCACTTACTTACACGTTCATTAGTAGGTTCTTTCACGCACCCTGACCAGGAATAAAACCCTCAACCTTGCCGTATCTGGATGATGGGAGTTCAACCTCCCCCAAAAGTGAGACAACCCCCGTGTCTATCTGATCCACCTGACCCTCCACTGGTACACTGCTTCATGAGGGGAAATGGACAGGGGGAGTCAGTGCTTTCTCCAATGTTAGTTTCTTGCTAATACCTTTGCAGTAAGTGATTAAAGACTTAATTCTTTCATTTTTGGCCTATTTTTTATTTTATGTTTTTGTTAATCCTCACTGGGGATATTTTTTTCATTGATTTTTTTGTGAGGGTGGAAGGGAGGGTAGAGGGGGAGAAGGAAAGAGAGGAGAGAGAGAAACATCAATGTGAGAGAGACACATGGATGTGTTGTCTTCCTCACGAACCCCAAGTAGGGCTGGAAATTGAACCTAAAACCCAGGTACGTGCCCTTGAATGGGAATAAAACCAGTGATCTTCCAGTGCACAGGCCAATGCTCTAACCACTGAAAACCCTGGCCAGGGCTGGCCTATGGTTCTAATTGTTATGCTGACAGCTGACAACTCAGCACCTGACACTCACCTATGGCCTTTACTATATTTTATGCACCATCACATATTTTCACCCCAGTTATACACCGGGAAATATATTTGACTCTGTTCCAAATACTTATTACCCACTACCAAGTGATCATGCCCTGTCTACTTGGCTCCCTAAATACTCAATACTTGAAATATATCCTTTTCTCTTAAGCATTTTGAGGAAAATCTAATTTTCATCCAGTCTTTGCCATTTATTGCCTGGCTACCTGGAAAGTATATTAAAATGTAACCAGAATTGTATAAAAATCCATCTTCTTCACGGAAGCCATGTTCACAAAATTTAAAGTGAAAAACCAACCATCCCTTCTCCTGCTCACCCAAATCACTGCAATTGGATAAAATTTTAGCTTATCATTATGGTTTTGACATTTTTACTCTTTTTGTCTCATAACTCACCAGTCTCTTCCATTTGTTTTGTTCTTCAGAAGCATTGAACTTCTTTCATAGCTATAATGTATACTTACATATTATTTATGTATTTATTTATTTAATTTTATCTTTGTGGCTATACTCATGCTATCCTTGTTGCCTAGGATATTAAACTGCCTCTTTAACCTAAAGACTATAATTTCATATATCAAGTCTAGAAATAAAACTTTCATCATTTCTCTGTGTAAAGCAAACCAAAATGATCACCAGTAAGAGGCTCTTGGTGCAACCTAGAACTTGCTGGTAACGGATCAACAAGATAACATCAGGGACCCGCTGTGTCCAGGGGAATGTAAAGGGGTTGGAGCAAATGGTAGCAGGTACCAAAGGGTGGAAGGAGAAAGAGACAGATTCTTCCCTTAAGCCTCTGGAGGGCGTGCAGCCCATCAACATCTTGAAATTTATTTTCAACTTTTGGCTTTTACAACTGAATTTATGTTGTTTTGAGCACCATGTTTGTGGTAATTTGCTATAATGGCAATGAGAAAATAATACAGACTTCTTGGCCAAATGTAGCCAAATGTTTGATTTTGTATAGCCAGCAAACTAAGCATTGTTTTTACGTTGTAATTTTGTGCGTGCGTGTGTGTGTGTGTGTGTGTGTGTGTGTGTGTGTGTGTGTTTACACTTTAAATGATTTTGAAAAATCAAATAAAGAATAATATTCTGTGACATATAAAATTTAAATTTGTGTGTGGACGTGTTAATTGGAGTACATCCATGCTCATTTGCTTACATACTGTCTATGGCTGCTTCTGTGCTTAGCAGCAGAGCTGAGTAGTTCTCACTGAGACCATATGGCCTGCAAAGCTGACCATATTTATCAGGCCCTTAACAGAAAAATGTGCTGTCCCCTGTACTGAATTACTTCTTAAATTTCATTTATGTCTGACTCCTCCATTAAATTATGAATTCCTTGAAAACCAAGATTTCATATGTAGTCCAATTTAAAGAAATATTTAAAGACTCAATAAAAAAACTAAACTTTTTGCTGTCTCAATTATAAAACACCTCATAACCATTATTCACATACCAAAGTATCTACATATTACTTATTTATAATTTTTCATAACATTAAGGCCTTGTCATTTTATTCTTCATAAAATATGGAAGTAATTAAAAATCAAAATCTTTCAGCAAAAATATGTAGTATCAAAATATCTTGCAGTGGCTAAAATTTGAGATTATTAAAAATGGAATCATGCTCATAAAGATAAAATAACAGAAACAAAAACTAAATGTGAGATCTTTAAAAGACAACATCAGTAAGAAAAGTGGCATTGTTTCTGTTAAGAGAATTGTTAAAATTACATATAAATTATGTTTAAAGACCACAACTTTCAATAAAATACTGATTTTTAAATTTGAATTGAGAATATTTGAGAGTTAAATATTGAAATTTGAAAATGTGGAAATATACATGATAATTAAAATAAAAGAGCATAAAATATTAGCCAAGATACAATATTATAATTTAATATATGATTGAAGACTTCAAAGTTTACATTCCTGACATACATTGCTTTATCATTAACTGACTTTTCCTCCTAAGTGGCAAACTTATAATTGGTAGTTACTGAAGCACATATTCTCGAAGGTTGTGAAACCCTAAGAATGCTGAGTGAGAAAACTTTCTCATAAAATACAGCTATTTCTGAAGTCAGCATAAAACCAAGCTTCATACTTTTACCAACTTATGAAGTTTAAAGGTTATGCTGCAGATGCAAGATGGACATTTATTTTTTTATAAAAGACTTCTGGGGGAAAAAAGTTAAACCTTGGTCCATAAGAATAAATAATAAGAAATTGAAAAACTTTAAATGAATATAATCTTAGTAGTTCCTAAGTTTAAAGTTAACAGTAAACTGTTGAATTTAGAGAACTATAAGCATATTTTTGTTGTTCATCTGCTCAAAGGGTGACGTGGGCTGTGCGAAATTCCATAGGGGAATATGTACTAAACTCACAATTAATTTTGTTCTATATCATGTCTTCCTTGACAAGAATACAAAATCATCTCTTGTTATAGGAAAAATGGATTCTATTTGCACATGATAAGAGGAGGGATATTTTCTGTTTTTAGTCAAAGCCATTTGCTCAAGAATACTGGGAAGTCAACTTAGGCTGGTATCACTGAGAAGCTAGAAAACACACTAGTGGCGCCCCTCTGTTCATTTTACATTTAGTATTCCCCATTTTCTTCCTTATTTCTACCTAATCATATTTTATTAATGCACAATTAGTTTATACAAAACTAAAGCTGTTTATCCAATGATACTTATAGTATCAATCAATCTTAAAGATACAACTTAGATTAAAAATAAGACGATAGCTTATTGTGGGAAATAAGCACATGATAAATATTTAGAATAGGATCAAGTTTTTATAAAAATTATAAATATCTGTATGTTTTAATAATGAATGGAACTGTGTAGTGCAATGGTTCAGCATTACTTGTGTAAGACAACCTGATTCAAATTTCAGCCAGAACAGTTCAAGTTATATGGTCAGAGACAAGATACATAAAATCTGATCTTCAGATTCCTCACTGAATTCACAAGCCATTCTACAAACTGAGAATACTAGTACCTACCTCACACTGTTATTATAAGGGTCAAAATTAAGTGAGCACTTAGCTTACTGTCATATAAATTCAAAATTTTATTTACATGGAAAATAATCATCACTCACATTGTTATAGTTGGTCTTTCTTGGAGGGTAGATAATTATCAACATTTTATTTTTGCCTATCTTGTTGTACTCTATGGAAAAATATATCATCAAACTTACATTAAACAAACTCATACGCACAGTTTCTAGCATTTAGTAATAATTGCTGACTAATATTGAATTCTGATGAGGATAAAAATATGGCTTCAATATAACTTTTTTGGCTTTTCAGGGAGAATAATCATTTTATAAAAATAAAACTTTCAGTTAAACAATTAAAAAACTAGAGGCCCGGTGCATGAATTTGTGCACCAGTGGGGTCCCTTGGCCTGGCCTGCAGGATCGGGCTGAAACCGGCTCTCTGACATCCCCTGAGGGATCCCGGATTGTGAGAGGGTGCAGGCCAGGCCGAGGGACCCCACCAGTGAACGATCGGGGCCGGGGAGGGACATGGGAGGTTGGCCAGCCGTGGAGTGACCACGGGAGGGCTCTAGGGTATGTCTGGCCCATCTTGTTTAGTCCCAATTGGCCAGACCCCAGCAGCAAGCTAACCTACCAGTCGAAGCATCTGCCCCCTGGTGGTCAGTTCACGTCACAGCAAGCGGTTGAGCGGCCTTAGCATATCATTGCTTGGTTGAACAGACGACTGGACAACAGGACACTTAGCATATTAGACTTTTATTATATAGGATGTGTGCCTTCTGTTACAAACACTGGGACAGAAAAATTAAAAGCACAAGTTAAATGTGGTTTTATTACTCTTTGTTACAATGGTGAATGCTTATTATAGGGAACTGCCAGGTATCTCAGTAAGAAGGTCTGAGACAGAAACTATTAAAGGATTTGGGGATAGGTTGGGTGATTTTGCAGAAAATCTAAGCAAGAATTCATAGCTGTCAATTGTTTCTTGAGAGAATGGCATATTTGCTATTTTGTGAGTGGCAGAACAGCCCAGCTTTTTATTGTAGTTAGACAAATGTATAAAGTGGCCTTGCTGCTCTCATTTGGTCATGATTTTTGACTTTGTCAGAGGTCACTATTCTGTGAGACTGCTTTATGCGACAGGAGAATCACGCGGCTTAGGTATGAGAAGCTGATCAGGCAGCTTCTGATCTTCAAGAACGACTCTGTTTTCTTTCTCTATATGGAGAATACAAAGATAATGATTAAGGAAAATGTCTATAAAGGGAGTTCTGGATAATGTTAAAATTTACAAAATTAATTTTTAATTATTAAGTCTTTAAAAAAATCAATAATTCCAAGTTCTTCGAATGAGAATGCTTTTCCAAAATGATTACAGAGATAAATCTATAAGAGGGGAAATGTCACTTGAATTAGATTTTCCTGGCAGAAAAGACAAATCAAAGTAAAAACAATTACACATTTTCATTATATAAAAGGAAGATACATTTTGTTGATTATCTTCTGCTTTTCCCTCCAGAACGTTATCCTTGTCCACCCTGCTCCATATCCCCAGGAGACAGGCTGGATTGTTGCTCTAGGCACTGCACTCCATCTCCCAGGTAATATTGTCAATGGGCAGCCCCAAAGGCAGATCAGCAGGAAGCAGAGAGTGAGGTCAGGCTGTTTACTCACCCATTGTTTTCTCCAGGTACTGGGTGTGTCCCTGGACCAAATGGAACCCCTTCTTGCAGACCACATGTGCTCAATCTGATTTCCTATGTCTGCGCCCACCGTTGGTTCTTTTGGCCTGGAATGTCACACACTCATTCTTACTTATCCAGGATATTACATATACTGGTCTTTGTGGTTTTCCTACGCTTTGCTTTGCTTGTTCCTGTGTGTCTACCTTTCTCATTCACCTCTCCTCAAAGCATTCTATTTTAGGGTGATAGCTGTTTCTGCTATCATGCAGATTGATACAAAAAATACTATTTTATCATATATTTCAAAGAAAGTCTCACATTGATTTCAATCCATTGGTTGATATAAGTATATTTTTCAACAACAACAACACAATGTGGAAGATATATGTGTTTTCCAAATTGAAATTTTGAATTAATTTATTATTTAAAATGCCTATTATTTATGTTATATACTAGCACGGGTAATAGTATGTGATTTCACCTTTATCTAGAACAATTATGGGAATTATTTATATTAAATATTTTACAAATAAATCTATTGTACTTTGATCTCTGCACCTCCAGTTTAACATTTGTCAAATACTTTTCATTTTTTACAACAGATTTCATTTATATTTTGCATTAAAATAAGCAGGGAGAATTTTGCTACACCTCACATTTTTAGTTTCAAATTCGAATACAGTGTCATCAATCAATGGATGAGATGCACGTGCAATTAAAATACTCTCATGTAATACATATTAAATCTGAAGCAAAGGAGCAAAAACCTATCTTTCTTTTATCGACCTTCCCCAGAAGCATCAATATATAACATCTCTTTGCTTGGCAGACTGCAGGGTGCTCAATGATAAATAATGTGTATTCAAGCACAGGCCAGTCGGGAAAGGTGACTATTTCCAGTGGTTGATGGGGCCACAGAAGTTTGATGATTCTGCTATCCCTTGTCAGGGCCTTGTGTTTTACAGAAGGCCTACATTGGAGCTGAGAGAAGAAAAGAGCTGCTGGGTCTCCAGTCAGTGAGATCATTGGGAAACCAGAAAACTTAGAGGTTATGTGCAACAGAAATTTGTGCAAAAAAGGAAAGTAGAGCATCGTTATGTAGAACACACGGAGACTAGTCCAAAGGTTTACAATAGTAGTTTCGTCTTTTCTTATATAATGTAAATCAAAATCTTTTAATATAATTTATTATTTAATTGAGCTTTTTATGGGCAACAATTATTTCTGTCACTAAAATGTTCAAAAAATTAAATTGAAATAAATAAATGATGTAAAATACAGCATATAGAAAATAGTCAATAATATTGTAATAACTACATATGGTGCCAGTTGGTTACTAAAAATATTGAAGGGAGCACTTTATGAAGTAAGTGTATGATTGTCTGACCACTATGTGGTACACATAAAACTGACACAAAATAATATTGAATATAAATTGAAACTAAAAAAACAAAATTTCAAAAATAATAAATGTGTGGTCAAATCCACCACTGAAGCAGGAAAAAAAGGAAGTTAATGGAAATTAATGGAATACCTAAGCACAATACTATTCATTTACTTCAGATATTTTTCATGACTTTGTAAAGGAAAAAACATTTAAAAATGGTGTCATTCGCTCTAGGGGCTGTACCGATAATCCTGATAACATAAAAACTAAGTGACACTAAACTAATTAAGAAATGTCATAATCTATCTCAAAAGAAAAATTTATTTTAAGAAAACATGCCCAAAGGTGATGAGTTAAGGTGTGCAGCTGCAGAAGATGCATTTCTTATTCTGTGAACCATGCCTTTTATCTAAATCTAATAACTGTTCTTCTGCATTAATATTGCTCATTTTCTAAGTTTTCTTTCACATCTATGCAAATTGAAGCAATAATTCTTAATGTATTGGATTCATTATCAGAAGAACTTCACAAATAGTGAAATGGTTCCAGTTTTATATCAATACTAGAGGCCTGGTGCACAAATTTCATGCACGGGTAGAGTCCCTAGGCCTGGCCGGCGATCAGGGCTGATCGGGGTCTTCCAGCTGCCAGCCAGGACCTTCCTTCATTCCATGCAGCCCACTGGTGGTCAGCACACATCATAGCGAGCGATCGAATTCCCTGTCTCTCAGTCAAATTCCTGAGGGGACAATTTGCATATTAGGCTTTTATATATATAGATTATTAGATTCATCAAAGTGAAAATTCTGATAGTGCTTTGAGTTTGTCACCTGATTTATGAAATCAAAGTGACGTTTTTGAACGTTTATTTATCAAAGTTGAAAATATTCATTACTATGAATGTACTTTAAATGTCAACTGAGCCTTTTAATAATGTATACACATTATTTGTTTTGCAGTGGTGATATGAATACAAATTTTAATATAGCATAGTGTTGTGCTTAAAAAATTTCCCAAATCCTATGTTTTTAAATTAACAAACCTACTGGGCAGAACTATATGTGGAATTGGTTGTAAAGTGCCCTTCATTTATATTTACATCCAAAATCAAGTGTTATATTACATAATTAAAAAATAGACACTATAATTTGCAAAAATATATATGCAGATAGTTTATATATCACACATGAATATACATATATAATTTATAAATAATACATATATTAATTTCATATATGTGTGCACACATAGTCACAAATATGTAAACATGCATATAAAAATTAAAGTGCAAAAGCTGCTATTGAAAACAAAAACAGCAGGGTATAGCTGGCATGGGACTAACCAGCAGCTGAAAAGAACTACAAAAAAATGAATAAAATATATAAAAAATCACTGAAGGCATTTATAAAACAACAAAGGCAAACAGAACTTGAGGGTCAAAATCCTAGAGGGAGGCTAAGACATTGATGAGCCCTGAGTTCCCTGTTGCTTTTTTCCTTTTGAGCCTTTAGCTGATTTTCAGTACAGAACACAGGGACCAACAGAGAGCAGCAACCCCGCATTTGCAGCAGTTCCTGGGCTAAGAAAGCAATCACTGAAATTTATGGCTTCCAAAACCCCAAGAAAGCAGGGCAATATCCTAGGAGAAAAGAAAACCACATAGAAATGACCCAAACATTCTGAGTACAGTATTGCTATTAGATATTTTTGAACTTTTACACTATTCAAGCACAGGTGATAACACAGATAAAGAAGGTATAAAATAGCTGCTAAGAACCTAAAATGCTAAGCAGAAATTCAGCAGCATCACAGCTCAGGGGAGACAAATACAACATTCAGGGGTCACCCAGGAGAAGGGCCCTTTGTAAACACCCCTTTTAAAGAGGAAACTTGAAGGTATTAAGCTCTAGGTATAAGCACACAGTCAAGTAAGTTCCACAGCCAACTGGATAGAGAACATTTTTCCTGTTCTCTCCTGATGATGAAAAAACTAAATCTTCTATAGAGAAAAATTATAATATTCAGATGTTTCTTTTATGTACAAGTTCTGAGAATTTATTTAAATACAAAAAGCATGACAAGAGAGCCAAATGACAAAAATCAAAGTAGATGGATAAAATAATAATCCATACCCACAATTAATACGCATATCGGGGTTATCAGAAACAGAGTTGAAAGCGACTATAATTTGAATATTCAAGAATATTGACAAAAAGAGAATTCCAGTAAATAATTGCCTATATGAAGTTATCCTTAGAGTAAATACTGAGTATATGAAGGTTAATTCTCTAGTAGATCTTTAAAATGTTTACACATTAATTCCAAGCATATTCTCTGGGGTAGTTTATAGAAAGTTTTTTATATTTGAACACAAAATTTCTTTTCAGGCCCATGTTTGACACAAAGTTTGACATTTAATATTATTCATTCACTATTTTAAAAATGGGAAAATATTTTGAGACCAAACATATTAGTATGGATTTCAGAAAAAAAATGTCAGGTTTCCTTAGGGGAAAAAAGTAAAAGAGATCAATGCCTCTAGAGGACACAACAGGACATTTTATCAACTTGCAGCCTCCTGCTCTCTTTTGTGCGCAAGATAGAACTACCCTTGGTTTGTATTTTCTCCCATTATAACGTATTATTTAAAGCTCTTCTATTTTTCATACAATGAAAATACAAGGCTATTTAATAAGCTGTTTTAATTGTAAAAGGGATAGATTTTATATATTGGTTTCAAGAAGGAATATTTCAATAATATAGATACAGAACTCTTAGAAAATTATGCAGCTCACTCCAAATAAAATTAAATATATGCAACAATATGGATGGATCTAGAAGGTATTATGCTAAGTGAAATAAATCAAAGAGAGAATGACAAATACTGTATGATTTCACTTACATGTGAAATCTTAAAGCTAAACAAATGAACAAACATAACTGTAGAGTCACACAAAGGAAAACACAACTGTAGAGTCCAAAGCTACAAGCCCTTTACTAATGCTCGAGTTTAACATAGTTCAGGGAATTTTCATTGTTCTGCTTCTAGTTGAAAATATCTTCCATTTAGCTTCTAGGTTATATTCATGAAGGAGGAAAAAAAAGCAAGAATCACATTAGACCAGGTAATAAAACTATAATTGTCTAGACACAATTTGGTTGATTTTGCGTTTTTGACCACCTTGTTAAATTTAAATTTTATCCAAAATAAGGACAACCCTGAACAATTAGAAGCCCAGTTAAGCTCCACTTAGGAGGAAATGTTGAATGAAAATGTGAAGCAGGCTGTAAAACTGAATCTAAAAGGGCATTTTGTACATATAATTAAGTCAAAATAATGTAATATTTTAATTTTAACAGTCACTGGGTGTTTTAAAAACAATAGCTTTTTTTGAAATATGTAACACATGTATTTTATTTATAAAGATTTAAGGGAACTTACTTGAAATTTGTATTCAGCTATTTTTCTATGTATATCTACCATGGTTTTCTCTATGGTATAGGAATTCAAATTATAAATATAAAAGATTTCCCTAGGCTTGTGAATATGAATGTATTATTTTTCATATTAATTTAAAATTTGACAGAATAATTATCATAAATTTTCCCCCTTAAGTAATTAGAAAATATATAAGAAAATAACAAAAATTCTATTGAAAATATTTTCTTTCATTTTTATTTCATAATTCATTGAAGTTTTAAAACCAAAAACAGAAGGTTGCAAAAATCTATGGATAACACGTAGCAGTAGATCAATTTATCTAGCAAGATAAACTTTAACCTTCAGGTTATCCAAATGGACATTATACATGATTTATAGCTTTGTTAAACAAAAAATATATTTAGTTGACAAAATTGCTACCATACTTCTTTGTGAGCATAATTTATGTTATTAAAGAAAGCAAAGCAAATTAATTGTTTTTACCCTGCAGCATAGTTGTATTACAGTCAGAATTTTGTAATTGTACTTCTCTTGTTAACAATATAATATTATAGTTTTAGTTAATGGTCATTTCAATGAATACTTTCTGAGGACATTATAGGAGATTCTTTGCTTGGAAAGAATTTGCAATCAAAAGTTGATAATGCAGGTAGCATTAGAAGCATTTCTGGCAGGCATTCTTCCTATATTGCTACTGAAGAATTTTTTAAGAGGGTAAAGTTTTATGTATTGTGAACATTTAAAATGATATATATATAAATATATAAATATTTAAATTATATATATATATATATATACTAACACAATAGTGAAACAAATTAATATCAATATTGATAATTATATTATGTTAACTATTAACTTATAATCCTAGTAATTACAAATTTTTGGAAAATTATACTATATGTTACTACATAATTATCCTATATAATAAAAGGCTAATATGCAAATAGACCGAACGGCAGAACAACCGAACAACCAGTAGCTATGACATGGGTCAGCCACGGCGGGATGGTGGAGCAGGTGAATGGGAGCGCCAACCAAGGTGGGGCGCCGGTTGCTGTCATCGGGGCGAGCCTCTGGTGGTTACTGAAAATTCTTTGTTCCCATGGGCCACAGTCCCACCTGGCACTTGCACCTGCTGTCAGTGCTGACCCCACTCGCACCTGTTGCTGGTGCCCAGTGCCAGTCCCGATCACTCAGCACCATCAGTGGGTGTGAGAGACAGCTGCTGGCCCTGATCACCCCTGAGGGCTTCTCCACCTCCCACTGCTCCTGAGGTGCAATCGGGGCAGCACCCGCCACTCACACCCGCTGCTGGCGCCGGCCCCAATTGCTTTGCACTGTCAGAGTGTGGGAGTTGTGGCAGCGGGAGCAGGGCTGCAGGCAGACAGGTGACCGGGGCCACGGTGGGAGGGGCCAGGCAGGGGCACAGAGGATGGGCTGAGACCCTCCCCTGTGCCTACCTCCAACTTGCAGCCCACAGTTCCTTTCAAGATGCTTGAATTCATGCACTTGGTCCCTAGTACTATATAATGTAATAATATATACCATATTTATATTATAACTATCTACACTTACAATAATAAATTTAATTGATATGATCACAATAAATATAATGAATAACATGTATTACTAAACTGATGTATTTATTAATATAAATATGTACAATTATTATTATGTGCATGCATTTAAATTTTTCAATATCTATCTTTATATTGAGAAGCATTTAGGTTGTTTTTAAAATTTGTGCTCAAAATAATGCTGATATATTTTTAGGTGTGTAATAAAATTTTAGAACCATTAATGAGAAAGTAACACACCAGCTTCCAGGAGTGATCCTCTCAAGGAAAGTGGAAGGGGATGTAAGAGGTCAGTCTCCCTTACTTCAATCAGTATAATATATTTATTTAATAACATATATCAAATGCTCTCTCTCTCTCTACACACACACACACACACACACACACACACACACACACACACACACACACAGAAATACATACACACCCACACACACATACACACCACATATTTTTGTAACTGTGATTGCCTACTTAAATTTAACCCAATCTCTTCCTTGCCATTAATTATATTTAATGTATTCATAAAAACCATTTTAAGTACTTTAGTTTTAACTTACTTTAATAAATTTTATATCTACTCTAAATTAATGAGTTCTACATCACAGACATGTGAACAAAAGTTGCTGTTAAAAATGATGTTATTATTTATGCATATCTTAATGAAAATAGATAGGGGTTTTTTCCTGTCTTGCAAATAAAACATAATCTTCTCCGTAAGATATGATTGTATATAATGTGGAAGAGGAGGACTTCAATTTAATGGTAAGTTTTATTCTTAACTGAGAGATGCCTCATAATAACAGTAGACATGGTGAGGAAGAAAAAAGATGTATGACTGTATAACTTTATCGTGAAAGGCCAAGATTTAGAGACTAATGTAGTGGAGCTTATTGTGCAACTTGTGAAATTTTATGATTTATTATGCAGTTCTTCAAAGCTTATTGAGTGTCCCTATTGTCACACGTTATGATTCACTGAGTAATACAGAAAGGCTTATCACATAACTTGACAGTGAAATCCTGATTTACTGTGAAATAGTTGTTCCAATCTGTTTTTACAATGAAAAGAGTTTATCTAATGTTTCCTAATTATAGACAAGTCTCATCAGACTCTTCATTTTCAAAGCAAATGCCATCTCCAAGAAAGCTTTGAATACTTATTTTCTAAGAGGAAAATTTCTCCCCTTAAAATGAGCATTTATTCTAATTTCTAGAAGCTTTTGAGTTATAAATTGGCCTTAAAAATGAAAGGCTGTTGCTACTTTATTTAATAATGTGCCATGATAACAGATCAATTGATGATAGTTATTTTTAAATAGACTAAAGCTCAATTTTCCTAAAAACAATGAAGTTATTATCTTTGACAACATGTTTCTAATTATTTTTACAAGTCTTGGCTTAACTGTTTCTTCCTCTTTTATTGGCACTAATAAAAGCCTTAAGAATTAATTCTACAGTTAGCATAATGGTAAATTTACAACTTGCTACTAAAACTGTGACATGCTTTGATAGTATATATGTTTTTGTGCCTTTTGTGCCTCAAATACATATATAAATTAAATAACATAAAATAATATTCTGATTTGTATACTATTTCTTTTAGTTGAATTAATTTTTATTATTCAACTTTATTCACAGTTCCTAGCTATTAACTAATAAGAAACGTGACTTAACCTTGAATCAACAATTTAATGTTCAATTTCACTTATAAAAAAATTAACCTTTGCAAATTTGCTTCATTGCATTTAATTTATGCATATGCATTGATGTAAAAGTAATTAAATGTAGATAGTATCAACTTACAGAAATAATTTTAAAAATTCCACTTACCATTGCATCAAAAAGATTAAGATACCTAGAAATAAATTTAACCAAGGAGGTAAAGTACCTGTACTCAGAAAATTACAGGACACTGAAAAAAGAGATAGAGGAAGACATAAACAAATGGAAGAATGTACTATGTTCATGGATTGGTAGAATCAACATCATTAAAATGTCCATACTGCCCAAAGAAATCTATAGATTCAATGCAATCCCCATTAAAATACCAATGGCATATTTCAAAGACCTAGAACAAACTCTCCAAAAATTCATCTGGATTAAAAAAAGACCCTGATCTTGGGAAAGAAGAACAAAGTTGGAGGGATCACAATACCAGATATCAAGCTGTACTACAAAGCCACTGTTCTCAAAACTGTCTCATACTGGCACCAATGGAAGAGAACAGAGAACCCATAGATTAACCCAAGCCATTATGCTCAATTAATATTTGAAAAAGGAAGCAAGAGCACACAATGGAGCCAAGACAGTCTTTTCAATAAATTGTGTTGGGAAAATTGGACAAATACATGCAAAAAAAATGAAAGTAGACCACCAACTTATACCATACACAACAATAAACTCAAAATGGATAAAGGACATAGATGGGAAACCATAAAAATCCTAGAAGCCATAGGCAGCAAAATATCAGACATATGTCATTGCACTATCTTTACTGATACATCCCCTAGGGCAGCCGTGGGCAAACTACGGCCCGTGGGCCGGATCCGGCCCGTTTGAAATGAATAAAACTAAAAAAAAAAAAGACCATACCCTTTTATGTAATGATGTTTACTTTGAATTTATATTAGTTCACACAAACACTCCATCCATGCTTTTGTTCCTGCCCTCCCGTCCAGTTTAAGAACCCATTGTGGCCCTCGAGTCAAAAAGTTTGCCCACCCCTGCCCTAGGGCAATGGAAACTAAGAAGAAAGTAAACAAGTGGGATTACATCAAAATAAAAAGTTTCTACAGAGCAAAAGAAACCATCAACAAAACAAGAAATCCCACTGCATGTGAGAACATATTTGCCAATGTTATCTCCAATAAAGGTTTAATCTCCAAAATTTATAGGGAACTCATACAACTTAACAAAAGGAAGATAAACAATCCAATAAAAAGATGAGCAAAGGAGTTAAATAGACACTTTTCAAAAGAAGACATTCAGAAGGCCAAGAGACATATGAAAACATGCTCAAAGTCACTAATCATGTGAAAGATGCAAATCAAAACAACAATGAGGTACCATCTCACACCTGTCAGAATGGCTATCATCAACAAATCAACAAACAAGTGCAGGAGAGGATGCAGAGAAAATGGAACCCTCTTGCACTGCTGGTGGGAATGCAGACTGGTGCAGCCACTGTGGAGAACAGTATGGCATTTCCTCAAACAATTAAAAGTGGAACTCCCATTATACCCAGTAATCCCACTTCTAGGAATATATCCCAAGAAAACAGAAACACCAATCAGAAAGAATATATGCACCCCTATGTTCATAGCAGCACAATTTAGCATAGCTAAGATTTGGAAATAGCCTAAGTGTTCATCAGCAGATGAGTGGATTAGAAAACAGTGGTACATCTACACAATGGAATACTATGCTGCTGTAAAAAAAAGAAGAAATTCTTACCATTTACAATAGCATAGATGGAATTGGAGAGCATTATGCTCAGTGAAATAAGGCAGTCAGAGAAACATAAATATCACATGATCTCACTCATTTGTGGAATATAATGAACAACATATACTGATGAACAAAAATAGAATCAGAGTCATAGAAGCATCGAACAAACAGTCTAACCTATGAGGGAAGGCAGAGAGCAAGGGGGTAAGAAATCAACCAAAGGACCTGTATGCATGCATATGAGCATAACCAATGGACACAGATGGGGGGTTGGGGGGATATGATGGCATGTGCTGGGGGATGGGGGAGGCCGGGGAGAGTTCAATGGGGGAAAAGGAGACTATGTAATACTTTAAACAATAAAAATAAATAAATTAAAAAAACTATGGAAATAAGTATGTGCTAAATATACCATGGAAGTCATTCATATTTTATGGAATGCTTCCCTGGCACCACACAAGATACAGAGGCTTATTCTTAAACATTAATATATGTATAGGGAGAAGGTATTAGATCTTCCTGCATTATAGAGGAAAGAGGAAGGGTGAGATCTTTGGGGAGATTTTATAGCTAGGAATAAAAGAAGTAACTATGCAGAGAAGACAAATAATAGTTATAGACCCAAGGGCAGAATCTAGAGGTAGAGTGTCATTTGTCACCCTAAGCGTGGGCTGAATTTAGCTGTTTTTGGTCCTTTTGGCAGGTCTGTTCTTTTCCTGGTAGCCAATAGGAAATTTTATGCAAAGCTCAAAAATTATTATATAATAAAGCTAATTGTAAAAAAAATAAATTTTTAAAAAAGCAAACCCAAAAGAATCAGACCCAAAGAATAACATTAACAGCTAATGAAATACCCTCCCACTTATGCAGTCAGCAGCCTAATTATATAGACATAGACTCAATTAATAATGGCATAAAAACGTTAAGATAGAACGTGTATAGGAAAGGGTTAGTATATAAAATGAAAATGGATATATTAAATGAAAAGAGAGGGACTTTTCAAAATGGCAGCAGATTAAGAGGAAGCTACACTGACATTCTCTCAGGACTAAACTGGAATTACAACTAATTAAATATAGAAAAACCATTCTGAATAATCAACTGAAGATTGGCTGGAGAGAACCCTTATAACAAAGAACAGAAAGTGTCACCCTTCCTCTTTCCTCTCTAATGAACATAGACACTGATAAGAAGTGTGGAGGACAAGAGGGATGACCAGACTCCCACAGACAGCAGCTGAAATTCCGGAGGGATATCTCACTGTGGGGAGAGTTACCACTAATAAATCTGGAGTCTAAACCCCAAGCTGGGATCCCCAGCCCAGAGCACCAGAACTGAGAAGGGTGCCTATATAACATCTGGTTGTGAAAAGCCGCAGGGTTGCTGTCTGCCAGGGAGAGATGGCTGGAAATGCTGGCACCGTCTTACAGGGCCAACACACAACATTTCATGTATAGCCACTCACCTTGGGCTCTGGCAGAGGGAGGGCAGAGTGGACTAGAGATGTGTAAAGATATTCCAGTGTTGGGGGCACTGGAATTAGAGCTCACAGGCAGCCTCCCAGTTCCCTGTGCTGTGTCATCCTCCATACTGTGGAAGAAATCTTTCTCCGGCAGACCTTTATCATTGAGACAGCTTTTGCCAGGTGGAGGAAGCAATGGCCCCACCCTGTTGGAAAACCTCTGGCCCTGTGGAGTTTCTGAGACTCATTAAGAAACTGAGAATAACAATGAACCTGCAGGCAAAGGTGGAACTCTGGATACTGTGAGTCTTTTTCTGATCAGCTTTGGGATCCTGGGTTAGGAAAAGCATACCTTGGTGCACATCTTGGTCCTTTCCAAAGGCATTCAGACCCAGAAGAGACCACCACAAGGTGTGGATTGCTGATAGCTCTAAACTGGGTATTCAGGGCTAATCACAAACAATGCCTGACCACCAGGGTCCCTCTAAAAAGACTGGGAGTTATTGCAGATCTAATACATAGAAATAAACCCAAACAAGCACCAAAATGGGAAGACAAAAAAACAGGTCCCAAATGAAAGAACAGGAGAATTATCCAGACGAAGAGCTAAATGAAATGGAGATAAGAAATTTATAAAATATAGAGTTCAGAATAATGATTACAAAGATGATCAACAACATGAGAAAAGATACAGAAACTATGAAAAAAGACCAGTCAGAAATGAAAAATGACATAGGAGTAATAAAGAACACATTGGAAGGAATAAACATCAGACAAGGTGAAGCCATGGATCAGATCAGTGAATTAGAAGGCAGAGTAGAAAAGAAATCACTCAATCAGAGAACTAAAAAGAAAAATTTAAAAACCTGGAGGATAGCTTATGGGAGCTGTAGGACAAGATGAAGTGTAACAATATTCATATCATGAGAGTTCCAGAAGATAAAGAAAATGAGCAAGAGCTAGAGAACCTGTTTGAAGAAATAACTGCAGAAAACTTCCCTAACCTGGTGAAGGAAAAAGTCACACAAGTTCAGAAGGCGCAGAGAGTCCCAAACAAGAAGAACCCAAACAGGCCCATGCCCAGACACATCATAACTAAAATGCCAAAATTTGAAGACAAAGAGAGGATCTTAAAGGCAGCAACAGAAAATCAATGTGTTACCTACAAAGGACCTCCCCTAATGCTGTCAGCTGATTCTTCATCAGAAACTCTTTAGGCCAGAAGGGAATGGCAGGAAGTGTCCAAGGTAATGAAAAGTAGCGATCTCAAACTAAGATTACTATATCCAACAAGGCTATCATTCAAAATAGATGGTGAAATAAGGATCTTCACAGGAAAACAAAAGGATAAAGGAGTTTGTCACCACCAAACTAGAACTGCAAGAAATGCTAAAGGGACTGCTGTAATGAGAAGAAGAAGTAGAGAGAGAAACATAGGTATAAAGACTTAAAAAGGAAATAAATAAGTACCTATCAATAATAAACTTAAATTTAAATTGATTAAATGTTCCAATCAAAAGACAGTGTAGCTGAATGGATATGAAAACATGTCTCAAATATATGCTCTCTACAAGAGACCCACCTCAGAACAAAAGACTCACACAGGATGAGAGACAATAGACTTCAAAATGAAGGCCATCACAAGAGACAATAAAGGTTACTACATAATACTAAAGGGATTGATCCAACAAGAGGATATAATCTTGGTAAACATATGTGCACCCTATATAGGAGCATATATGTTTAAATATATTTTAAAAACTTCTGGAGGACTTTAAGTGAGAGATTGACAGCAATATAGTCATAGTAGGGCACTCTAATACCCCACTGACTTCACTGGATAGATAGTCCAGACAAAATATTACCAAGGAAACAGTGACTCTAAATTACACATTGGATCAGATGGATTTAATTGACATTTATAGAACATTTCACCCCAAAGCTGCAGAACATGCATTCTTCTCAAGTGCACAAGGATCATTCTCAAAAATAGACTACATTTAGGACACAAAACGATTCTCTACAAGTTCAAGAAGATTGAAATCATAACAAGCATCTTCTCAGATCCCAATGGCATACAATTATAAATCAATTACAATAGAACAATCAAAAACTTTCAAAACATGGAAGTTAAATAGCATGTTATTAAACAATGAATGGGTTACCAATGTGATCAAGAAAGAAATCAAAAACTTCCTGGAAACAAATGAAAAATGAGTATAAAACAACCCAAAATCTCTGGGACACAGCAAAAGCATCTGTGAGAGGGAAGTTCATAGCAATACAGGCCTACCTCAAAGAACAAGAAAGAAGAATAATAAAGTATTTAACCCTACAACTTGAAGAATTAAAAAGAGAACATCAAGAAAATCCCAAAGTAAGTAAAAGGAAGGAAATAATAAAGATTAGAGCAGAAATAAAAGACATAGAGACGCAAAAAAGCAATGAAACCAAGAGCTGGTTCTTTAAAAATATAAATAAGCCCTAACCGGTTTGGCTCAGTGAATAGAGTGTCGGCCTGCGGACTGAAAGGTCCCAGGTTCGATTCCGGTCAAAGGCATGTATCTTGGTTGCGGGCACATCCCCAGTTTGGGGTGTGCAGGAGGCAGCTGATCGATGTTTCTCTCTCATTGATGTTTCTAACTCTCTATCCCTCTCCCTTCCTCTCTGTAAAAAAAAAATCAATAAAATATATTTTAAAAAAATAAATAAATAAAAAGATAAACAAGACTGATGAACCATTACCCAAACTCATCCAGAAACAAAGAGAGAGGACCCAAATAATTAAAATCAGAAATGAAAGCTGTGAAGTAACAGCTGACATTACAAAAATACAAAGGATTGTAAGAAAATACTATGAGCAACTATATACCAAAAAGCTGGACAATGGGGATGAAATGGACAAGTTCCTATAAAAATACAATCTTCCAAAATTGAATCAGGAAGAATCAGTAAACCTGAATAGGCCAATAACAACTGAGGAAACTGAAGCAGTAATAAAAAAAACTTCCATTATGCTAAGTGAAATAAGCCAGCCAGTGAAAGATAAATACCACAGGTCTCACTCATTTGTAGAATATAAAGAACATTATAAACTGTTGAAGGAAGGTGGGGATGGGTAGGTTGGTGGGAAGAGATTAACTAAATAATTTATATGCATATATGGATAACCCATGGACATAGACAATGGTGTGTTGAAGGACTGGAATGGAGAAAGGGGATGGGCTGAAGAGGTCAGTTGGGAGAAAAAGTGTACATCTGTATCTTTCAACAATAAAGGTAAATTTAAAAATAAATTAAAAGAGGATATTTAGTTTGATTTTTAAGAATTTGAAGACATGATACCAGAACTCTAAAACTGAAAAAAAGGGAGAAAAAAAAAGACTAAACTTCCTTGAGATGCATGTGGGATAGGGCAATGGTCAAGAAACAAGATGGCAGGAACGGGGTGAAATACTTACCAACAGCACATCTGTGATCTCTTATGAGTTTCTAGTAAGAATGGTATTTGTGGTTATAACTCAATCATAGCCACATATGAGATTAGGATTTATTTCTATTAGAATGCTTATCAAATCCACTTAGAATTCATATATGTTTTATTATTTTGAAACTTTTTTTTACTTGTTATGCCAATTAGGGAATATTCCATTCCTCTGTAGCACATACACGGACAAACATAAACAACATACATTAGCACACACTTTTACACATACATTTATACAAAGTCAACTCAAATAGAAGCATTTAAAATTTAAATTTAGTGGTTGAAATTCAAAACCTTAGTCAAGTGTCCAAGCAGGGTTAGATGGGCACGAATTTATGCTACTTAATTTCTATAACCCAACTAAAGATGAAAGACTGATATACAGAGTACACTCTAGATACTTTTTGTTGTGTTTGATTTCAGTCTCATTTCGTTCTCCCATCCTTCATTGATTATTACAATTACCTAAATCATAGACTAATACAGATTAAAAGAATATTTTAGGAGCATTTTGAGGAAAGGGTATGCTACAAAGGCCACACTTTTTTTTAAATCCTCACCTGAGAATATTTTTTCCTTTGCTTTTCACAGAGTGGAAGGGAGGCAAGGAAGGGGGAGGAGAGAGGAAGAGAGAGAGAGAGAGAGAGAGAGAGAGAGAGAGAGAGAGAGAAGAAACATTGATGTGAGAGAGATACATGGACTGGTTGCCTTCCCACACACACCCAGATCTGGGGTGTGGAGTGAGCTGTAACCCAGGTACATGCCCTTGACCCAGAATCAAACTGGAGACCCTTTGTTGTGTGGGCCGATGTTCTAACCACTGAGAAACACTGGCCTGGACCAAAGGCCACACATTTTAAACCATTCTAAAATATAAATGTTTTAGAACCAGAGCCTGCCCAGCTCCCATTCAATGACTCATTTTACAGCATCACACCTAATAGATTCTGTAAAAGAATACACCAATTCAATCTCAACATATAATTCATACTTTACATACTGTGCACCAATGATATTACTCATTCAGAGCCAATTATAGAAAAATAGGCTTCAATATAGGCCAACTTATACTGTGTTTCTTTAATAAAGCTTTCAGAAATTATTTGTTTTATAATTTCAAATTATGGTGAATATAAAAGTAGGCTCAGTAGTAGTCTGTTTATAATGAAAATAAAGACCTCAAGGGGATCATATACTCAATAAGTTATTGAGAAAATAATGCTATTATTGCAATAGAAAACATAGTCAACAAATATCTTTTTATCTCATTTGGAATATGTGTAGTGCATTATATCATGCATTATTTTATCTCACAGCACAGAAACCATGTAAAGAGCTAAAACATTAAAAGCTTTATTATGCTGCTATTGATAAATTATGTACTATTAGGTATGTGTTAGAGAAAAATATTTTCATGAAGAGAAATAAGTATTTTATTCAGCAGAAATGTTCTTCTCCTTCTCAGACTATATAAAACATTTGGCTTCCTGTGGTAGGCTTTTTAGCAAATTTGTTGGAATATTTCCAAGGACAGTCAAAATGAAATTGGAGGTTGCAGCATTTTAATATTTCTTTGAACCTAAGCATGTGGAAGTACTCAGAAATCTGCAAATTCACCAGCTCTCTTGTGGGCTGTTGTGGAGTGTAGGTAGTTAGTTAATTGTTTCCTAGTAATCAACTTGGCAATACAATGGTGAATGTTTATATTAATAACTTTACCAAATGGTGAATGAAATATTAAACTGCACTAAGATTCAGTTTTAAATTTTTATCCAACTTTAGCAGGAATATATACACACTAATAGTTGAAAAGTCATTAGAGACCAATGTGTACATGTAATCCTTATGACTTATTACCTTTTTTTTCTAGCATGGCAGAGTTGCAATATACCTATTTTGTATTTACTTTGACAAAAGAGAAAAAGCAATATGTAAGAAAAATAGTCAAAAGAAATGTGAGGACTTCGGATAAGTTCTGATGTTGACCTCTTGCACCCAACATCCCTGTGTGTTTTTCTTAATCTACCTATGTATTAAAGATATAAAAATCACGGTAGCAACTTAGTACTAAAACTGAAAACAGCCCTAGATGGTTTGGCTCAGTGGATAGAGCGTTGGCCTGTAGACTGAAGGGTCCCAGGTTCAATTCTCATCAAGGGCACATGCCCGGGTTGTGTGCTTGATCCCCAGGAGGAGGTGTGCAGGAGGCAGCCAAGCAATGATTCTCTCTTAACATTGATGTTTCTAACTCTCTCTCCCTCTCCCTTCTTCTGTAAAATCAATAAAAATATACTTTAAAAAAACTGTAAACAAATTTCAGCATCATCAAATACCATAAACTTCAAGGAATGTAATGCAAAAGTGACTGGATAGAGTGAATTACACAGTACTAATTGAAATGTTTATTTCCTGAGAAATAATTTTGTATCATGCATTTATTCATTAATTCCACTAATCTTCACTGATTGGTGTTTCAGGCACTTTTCTAGGTACTATGTTATAAGTAAATATCTACCCCAAGGGATAGATAGTTGTAAATACAGGTAAATACTTAAATAACTAGATGGACAGACAGATGGATATTGAAAAGGGATAGAAAAAAATGATGACTCAATAATTATAAGGGGAGCTAAACTAAACGCAGTATAAAAGAAAAAAATAAATGCATTTGAAAGCTATAGTTGGCATACAATATTATATTAGTTTCAGGTAGAAAATACAAGAAGCATGCTTGTTTTGTGAGTTTCAGTAGACACTCATTCTGGAAAAGATAATAGTGTTTGGACTTCAAGCCTCTTGGTTTTAATTTTAATTTATATTACAATAATGGTTTTAAATACATATATCTATATCATGATATAAATATTAAATGTATACTCAGGAAAAAAGTATATAAAACCACTTATTGTAAGAAAATAATAAGTTATGTCACTTTAAATTGTTCCAATAGTATATGTGTAACAAATTAAATGATGCATAAACAGCTAAGACAATGAAGAAAAGTGACTTTGTTCTTAGAAAGTTCTCAAGTTGAATTATACTAAACAGAAAACCATAAGCAATCACTAGTAACATCCCATACATTTCTAACTAGAAAGTATTGATATTCCATATAAGAATATCAGGTGATATAAGAATGTAATAAAATACAGCAATCAGAAATGAAAAAAAATTGAAGAAAACTTTTAAACTTCTAAAACATAGTTGAAAAACATATTCAATTTTTGGAGAGAAATTATGATGTTAACATTTTATAAATTGTGAAAAAATATTTTATTTTTATGTGTATTCACTGTAAAATTTTCACAGTGATTACATGAGGTCAGTATTTTCCCATCTTACAAGTAAAGAAATATGTTCTAAAGTCAAAAAGTAATGCAAATTATTTGAGTATGAACAATGAAAATCTAGAAATTCAGAATCCAAATCCAGGATCTTGAATCTAATTTCATGTTGTCCTTTATTGCAGGTGCTATTATATATACTTAAAAAACTCAGCACAATAATGAAACTTTATTTTTTTAAATATGTTCCACCTATGTATGAGATAATATACTTATTACTTTGTTTACCGTTTTCTTAAATCTTGGATTTTAATTCCTCTGGTACTGAAACTTGGTTTTCACCTAAGAATATAGACTTGTAGCTGTTTTTTATCCTGAACTATTCACTTTTATATCTAACAGCCCATGCACAGTTTTGCTGTTGAAGGGATTAAAAAGATAGAATATTGTTTGAAAGAAGTTATGGACTTTCTACAGAAAGAATAACAATTTTAAACTCTTCAGAGTTTACTAATGTTAACTTCTATTTCCTGAGGTAATTCTGGTCCCATTATATATTCCTGAACTCCTAAGACGAGCAACATCTTACTTACTTTTGATGTTGGAAATAAAGTATATCTTGCCTTTAGCAATAATAAAATCTTTACAGAGAATGTTACATCCCACAGACTCAAAGCAGCATTACAAAATATAATTCTTTTAACCATGATTTAGTGCCTGTAGCGCTGGAAAAGACTTAGAACTAATATATAAATTGTGCTAAAGAAGAGACAGGAAGGACCACAAAGAAAGGCTTGAGCTCTCATTTTAGTTTTGGATAATGTTTCTACATTTAAAAAGACATGACGTTCAACAATTAAGACTCTCACAGGGTTGTTATTAAACACTTTGGTATACCCAACACTCTATGAAAAATCAAGCAAAATTAGTAAAAATTACAAAATCCATGACTCCAAAAGACTACATAAAAAACTGGATAATAAAATTCAATTTAGAAAATAGATAAATTTCTAGCCAGACTGGAACTACATCTAGACTAAAACACCGGAAATGCTAGATAATATCAATTCTTTTTCTGCTCAAATTAAGTAGTGTATCTTATAACATCCGTGCCATGGAAAGGTTATATGTGAAGAAAAATATTGATCATTTAGCTTTGGGATTGATGAACATTGGAGGGGGGTGGGGGGAACATACCCCACTCATATCTAAAGTGTTCACTTCTCATGAACACAATCTCATTCTTTAACCCAAGTATACTTTCCTAATTCTATTGGTTTCAATGTGCACCAAAAGATGAAAACATTTGAGAAGTATTGTATTAACCTTTCTATGACCTGCTATGTGAAAAAGAATCCATAGAACACCTAAATGAGAATAACACCTGAAACAAATGAAAGCTTATGAAGAAAGGTGAAACATATGTCGCCATGTCTTATCTACCACAGTATAGTAATTAAGACTGCATGGTTCAGGTACAAATACAGACAAATAGGTCAATGGAACAAAATTAAGAGTTCAGAGACAGACCCATACATAGGTGTAACCTTAGATATCTGATAATGTGGCATTGTATATCAGTGGGGGAAATATGGATTGAGCAAGAATTATGCTACACATGCAGTTAGAGAAACATGTAAGAAATTAGACTCCCATCTTATACTCTTACTAGAGGCCCAGTGCACGAAATTCTTGCACTGGGGGGGGGGGGCCCTCAGCCCAGCCTGAACCCTCTCCAACCTGGGACCCCTCAAGGGATGTCTGACTGCCGGTTTAGTCACGATCCCTGTGGTATAAGGCCTAAACCGGCAGTCAGACATTCCTCTCACAATCCTGAACTGCTGGCTCCCAACCACTCGCCTGCCTGCCTGCATGATTGCCCCTTAGTGCTTCTGCCTGCCAGCCTGATTACCCCCTAACCACTCCCCTGCCAGCCTGATCGATGTCTAACTTTTCCCCTGCCAGCCTGATTGCCCCCAACTGCCCTCCCCTGCTCGCCTGATCTCGCCCCCAACTGCCCTTCCCTGCTTGCCTGATTGCCCCTAACTGCCTCTGCCTCAGCCCCCATCACCATGGCTTTGTCCAGAAGGAAGTCAGCAGTCCAGAAGATGGCCAGTCGACCCAGTCTAATTAGCATATTACCCTTTTATTAGTATAGATAAATTATATAGGATAGGATTGCTTAAATGGGAGGGGAAAGCCTTTTTCAGCAGGAGGAGATGATGTTGGTAGACAAAAACACATAATCCCTATATCTGGACTGATAGCCAGTCATATGCACTATACTGCCAAACTGGTCATTAAAAAATTGAACTGCTGTCTTACACCTTACACCAAACAGCTGTTGCCCTTAAAACCCCTCCTCAACCCCCACCTTAGGTTCTGCTTTCACAGTTCACCAAGATTAGGTTCTGATTGGTCGGTTTCAATGCCAGCATGAAAAGCTCAGCCTTCTAGGCAGCCATTGGTTCCTGGCACTTCACCCAGATTAGGTTCTGATTGGTCAGTTTCTATGCCAGTCAGTATCTCTGGGCCTATCTTGGGACCTGATCAAAGAGGTGGGTATAATCAGAATCCCCTGCAGAGGCCCAGAGAGAAACAGAGGCGCAGCTGCTGGCTAAGCCCAGAGAGAAAGAGAGAGGCAACAGCTGAACAACAGCTGCCACAGAGGCTGCGGATCAGATCCTGCCTCTCTCTCTGCAGGCCTCTCTCCGGGCCTGATCCACAGCCCCCTTGTCAGTCAGTGCTGGGTCGCTGCGCCAGCACAGGCTGCAGTCAGTTCTGGGTCGCCACAGCAATGCAGCACTTACTTCCAGTGTTTGGTCAAGCTTTCGGTGGTTACAAACCATGGCTCTTTATATATATATAGATTAGAAATCAATTCAAGGTGGAGTAAACACTCAAATGAGAAACAAAACTATAAAAATATTAAAGAAAATAATATAAAATAAATTTATAATTTTGGGATAGGAAATAATTTTCTGGAGACTACACAAATCATAGAGAAAATAAATAGTTTTGGAAAAATGCTTAACAACTTGAGAAGCTATTTTTAAAAACAGAAATAAGGAGTCAATAAACATATAAACAGAATATGATTATTAATTATATATATTAATCAGATATCATTCACCTAGCAAATTGGTAAAATAAAATAAAATAAATGTAAAATCAGAAAATAGCATGTGTTTAAAAGAATGTGGAGCAAGCTAAACAACTCATCCATTGCTGATAAATATATAAATTGATACAAATACTTTAGGAAAACAGTTCGGCATTCACACTAAATTTGAAGATATGCACATTCTATGACCCATCAATCTCACTCCTTTGCACTCCAAAAAAGCACTTGCCAATGTACAGAGAAAAGGTTCATATAAACTTCCTTCAGAAGAGCAAACAACTCAAATGTCCAACAAGATTAGAACATATACATATATTTACATATTTTGTTCACTCTATACAATGAATATGGCTTTATTTGAAATATAATGCTGATTTGCCCTGGCCAGTGTGGCTCGGTTGGTTGGTTGGCTGAAGCATTGTCTAGTACACCAAAAGGTCTCAGGTTCGATTCCTAGTCAGGGCACATATCTATGTTGCAGCTTCAGTTCCTGGTTGGAAATAACTGAAGGCTATCGCTGATTCTCTCACATTGATTCTCTCTCTCTCTCTCTCTCCCTCTCTCTCTCCCTCTCTCTCCCTTCCTTCTTCTCTCTAAAATTAATAAACATAACCTAAGATGAGGATTAAAAAAATAATCCTATATAATAAAAGCGTAATATGCTAAGTGTCCAATTGACAAGTCGGCTGTTCAACCAATCAAAGCGTAATATGCTAATGATATGCTAACGCCACTCAACTGCTCACTATGACGTGCACCGACCACCAGGGGGCAGATGCTCCGACCAGTAGGTTAGCTTGCTGCTGGGGTCTGGCAAATTGGGACTGAGCGAGATGGGCTGGACACACCCTGTAGCCTTTCTGTTTTTTCTCCCTTGCTGGCCAACCTCCTCCATCCCTCCCCAGCTCCAATCGTGCACTGGTGGGGTCCCTCAGCCTGGCCTGCACCCTCTTGCAACCCGAGACCCCTCAGTGGATGTTGGAGAGCCAGTTTCGGCCTGATCCCGCAGGCCAGGCCGAGGGACCCCACTGGTGCACGAATTCGTGCACTGGGCCTCTAGTAATAAAATAATGCTGGGTTAAATGAAAGCAAAGTATATAGAAAGATACATTGTTTTATTTATATACTCTTTTAAAAAAGAAAAATATATTTTTATGATGTATACATAGGTGGTAAAACTAGGAAGAAAAGCAGAGAAATAATTTACACATAGTAAAGATAGCCCTTTTCTCTAGTTGGATTACTGGTGATAGTGAAAGGAATAAATGATTGCAAGGGCAAATATCATTCCCAGGAGAGATGGATAATGTTTATGGCCAGTAGTTTGCAGCAAAAACAAAATCTCTCATGAGGAATAGCCATTAATCAAATTGAGAAAGAGATTTTGAATTCTAAACCTTTTTGCTACTGGGGTTAAAATATACAAATAAACACATTAATTATTTTATGTGTAGATTTTTTGTAAATCTACTACAGTTTTCTATGTCATATTTTCTTTTGAAAACTGCTCTACTAAGACTATTTAAGTTGATATCTGTTTGTAGAAACCAATCTAATTTCCAAGTGTGTCTATTAACTTGAAAATTGGAAGAGGAAGCTATGATGAAATAGGCACCTGTATCCTACCAAGAAAGAACATTTTATAAATTTTTGTGGACAATTTTAACCATTACTTATCTTGGAATTACTTCTCTACCTGGAATACAAATGAGAGATGCACCTTCCTAAGCAAATACAAGTACAAGTCCCACTATCTTACCAGGAACCTCAAGGTAAAAGATTGTTCTATCAGGAGATGCTAAGCATTATAATTCAGCCAGGTACTTCTAAGTGGCAAAGGGGTGGCTGGCTCTCCAAATTTTGAGCTGCACAATATTTACGGGATAAATAAGCAAGTTCATTAGCTGTAAGCTATTCGAAGATATTTCATAAATCTAAGATGATGTCATGAAACCTGTCTTCACAATAAGCATATAAGTTGAGTCCAATGCACCAACACTGGTCTACACACACAAGGTGAACATAAGCCAGATAGATTAGACACAAGAAGGCAGTGAGCAATTTCAAAGCTAACAGCAGGAGCTTCCTCGGTAACTACATGCCTTTGCTTTTTGTTTTGGCATCACTGGTTTTTTGATATACTTGGTTTGCCTGGTTCTGTAATCCTGAATAGGAGATAAATAAATTCAAGAAGATAAATAAATTCAAGATGCCTGCTAATTCTTCTGACACTGACAATTCTGACTTATACCTCAGGCCAGGATATAAGATGCTTCAGGAGGAGAATAAACAGGACACAGGGATTGTGGAATTAATTGAGGCTGTGAGATTGGAATTTAGCCACAAGATAGGAAAATCGTGGAATTCTATGATTTTGACAGTGTTAGACTCATTAAAACTATTCAGTGATTGAGCACAGTGGTTAAGCTAAACTCTCAGTGTCACGGAAGTGCCTATGGGGCAACGTTAAATATGATGCCAGGTTCTGAGTTCCTATAAAGAATTCCCTTTTAATAAAGCTTCTGTACATAAAATAGATATTAAATCCCATGTTTGATGAAAAGTACACTAAGAAAATATACTTTTTAAAGGTACTATTATGTGCTAGAAATTTTATATAAACCACTTAACTCTATAAAAATCTGGACAAAAGAGACTGAAAATAGTAAAGAAGCATACAGGCTATAATACTATCTAATAAAAGGGTAATATGCAAATTAACCATCACTCTGCCACTCCATCACAAAGATGGCATCGGCCACGGAGCTGGAGGGAGCAGGAGGCTTGGGCTGCCCCCAGTGATGGAGGAAGCCAAGCTTCTCGCCTGCCCTGGCCAGCACTGGGTTTTGCTCAAGGCTACAAAGTTTCAATTATAGAAGATAAATAAATTCAAGATGCCTGCTGAAAAGAAAAAAAAAAAGGAGAGGCTGGGAGCTTGGGTCACTGGGGGGGCGTGGCCAGCCTGAAAATGGCAATCAGCCCCTCACCTAGGGTGGCCAGGCACCCCAGCGGGACCCCCCCACCCGGAAGGGGCTGAGGCCAGCCTGAAAACGGCCCTCAGCTCCTCACCCAGGCTGGCCAGGCACCCCTAGGGACCCTCACCTTGAAGGGGGTGTGGCCAGCTTGAAAACAGCCCTCAGCCCCTCACCCAGGCTGGCCAGGCACCCCTAGGGACCCCCACCCTGATCTGGGACACCCTTCAGGGCAAAACAGCCGGCCCCCACTCACCCAGGCTGGCCAGGCACCCCAGCGGGACCCCCACCCTGATCTGGGACACCCTTCAGGGAAAAACAGCCGGCCCCCACCTGTGCACCAGGCCACTATCCTATATAATAAAAGGGTAATATGCAAATTGACCCTAACAGCAGAAGGACTGGGAATGACGGGTCACTATGACACACACTGACCACCAGGGGGCAGATGCTCAATGCAGGAGTTGCCCCCTGGTGGTCAGTGTGCTCCCACAGGGGGAGCTCTGCTCAGCCACAAGCCAGGCTGACGGCTGCCAGCACAGCAGTGGTCGCGGGAGCCTCTCCTGCCTCCTCAGCAGGACTAAGAATGTCCGACTGCAGCTTATGCCTTCGCCCCGCTGGCAAGTGGACATCCCCCGAGGGCTGCCGGGCTGCCAGAGGGATGTCTGACTGACAGCTTTGTCCTGATCCCCCAGAGTGGGCCTAAGCCAGCAGGTGGACATCCCCCAAGGGGTCCCAGACTGTGAGAGGGCACAGGCCGGGCTGAGGGACCCCCCCCCCCGAATGCACAAATTTTTGTGCACTGGGCCTCTAGTGTGTTTAATAATTGGTAATGATAATGGTCATATGAAGTTGATTTGACTACCAGTTTTATGTGGTAGCTACTAACTACTCTTCTTTCCTTCCACACAATTCATTATGAAACACTTTTTTTTTCCATAGTTGAATCCAAATATGGTACAGATTTTACTAAAATACTACATTAGGAAATGTATAACAATATACCGAAGATACGTAGGAAAATTACCTATTTTTCTATTTAGTGTGACTTATAGTGAAGTAAAGAATAGCCCTAGTCACAACATAGGTTAAAGTTCCATACTTTTCTTAAAATATATGTCATTAAAGTTAATCTTTATTGAGTAGTATCATGTATCAGGCTAAGTCACAATATAAGTTTAATATTTTATATATGTTGAGTTACACTATTCTAGAAATATCCCTTTGTATATATAAGAAAATGATTCCCAAACATTATTCTTCTTGGAGTGAATAGGTAAGCTTATAAAAATGAATGGTCTTTTGCCCACAATCATATTTCCTTTCATACACATGACCTAAGGTGAGTTCAAGATATTTGCCTTTTTAACAAGAACCCTGGGTGATTTTGAACTAAGTGGTGAGTGAAAAGAACTTTAAGAAAACTGTTTTATGACAGAAAAAATGTCAGTAGCTAAGTATCATAAAATCTTAGAGTAGCCTTTGAAAACAAAGCATAAATGTAGTTTAAATTATATTGTGTTGTTTATATTTATTATGAAAGTTAACATCTCTCCTTTAAGATGGAGATTTATTTTAAATCTTTCAAAACTTTAAGTTTCTCTTAAGATTTTGATACAGAAGTGTGCTGGCAGAAATATATATATGAAATTGTAAATTTGAAAGAACACACAGCAATGCTATTAAATATTTAATATATCTTGCAGAGAAAAACTTTAAAGTTTTAAATCGTCTCTTGGTATTACTAAATTTGTCTTATACTA
This sequence comes from Myotis lucifugus, assembly GCF_000147115.1. NCBI lineage: Eukaryota > Metazoa > Chordata > Mammalia > Chiroptera > Vespertilionidae > Myotis > Myotis lucifugus. The sequence goes on from NW_005871072.1 coordinate 75,039, forward strand.
GTACTACATAGTATATATTATTCTTTCTAGACACTCTTATGATTAATTCACATATAATGCACTTTTTAACCCTTTCTAATTTATGGTTAGAGAATATTATTGGCATGATTAATACATTAATCATCACAATAAATAATAAGCCCAGCTAGGCAAATCTAGGTCAAATTGCTAAATAACCAAAGATAAAAATATCTTAAAATATTCCACCAAAGAGGAAAAAATTGACAATGAAGTATTTAAAAAAAAAAAAGCTGTTGGGTTTTTTTCTTTTTTTATGGGCATAATTTATTTTATTTTATTAATTTTATTGGGGTGACATTGGTTAATAGGGTCATATAGGTTTCAAGTGTACATTTCTATGATGCATGATCTGTATATTGCATGTGTGCCCACCACCCAAAGTCAAATCATCTTCCATCACCAAATATTTGCCCTCTTTACCATTTACTACACTACACGCCCTTCCCTCTGGTAACCACCATAGTATTGTCTGTGTCAATGAGTTTCAGTTTGATATCTCACGTATGTGTGAAATAGCATGGGTCTTAGCTTTTTCTGACTGACTTATTTTGCTTAGCATAGTAATATCAAGGTCCATTTGATGGGGGAGGGGGGGTACTCATGTAGAGCCACAGCTGTCTAATAATTATTCTCCTTACTAACTATAGATAAGAGGTTTTCTTACAGACCCTTGGAAACTGGAGGGTGAAATAGGCTGTAAAAAGATAAAATGCCTCCATGGGCCCATTACTCATAAAAGATATACATTTTGAGAACAGACAAAGGACAGGACATACTTTGACTTGGTTGCTGTGCTCAGACCCTGACCCCTTTCAGGAGTTTGCCTCAGGAACACTCACCATCCTGCAATCCCAGGAACAGACTAAGCTGTTTGTAACATCATAGAAGATTAGCCACCTTATTATCGGACTTTGATCTTCTAAGGCCGGACTGCAGACCCTCCCCTCCCCTTTCCCTGTGACACTTGCAGCTCTCAGCTGCACATAGTTATATTCTCCCTCACTGCTATATAATCAGCCAACTGGCGAGGGGAGTGAGAGCAGAATTTCCAGGGTGAACAACTGCTCTCCCCACACTGCCAGTATCCTATATAATAAAAAGGTAATATGCAAATTGACCCTCATGCCCTCATGTCATCACAAGATGGCTGCCCCCACATTGTCACAAGATCCACCCCCACATCATCACAAGATGGCCGGCAGGGAGGTCTGTTGAGTGCGACCAGGACTGCAGGGGAGGGCAGTTCTGGGGGGACCAGGTCTGCAGGGGAGGGCAGTTGGAGGTGATCAGGCCAGCAGGGGTGTGGTTAGGAGGTGATCAGGCTGGCAGGCAAAAGCGGTTAGGGGCAATCAGGCAGGCAGGCAGGAGAGTGGTTAGGAGCCAGCAGTCATGGATTGTGAGAGGGATGTCCGACATTCCCCAAAGGGTCCCAGATTAGAGAGGGTGCAGGCTGGGCTGCAGGACAGCCCCCTCCTCAGTGCACAAATTTCGTGCACCAGGCCTCTAAATATTAGAATAAATGATCATATATGACTCAACTCTCTCTCTTCTTAATTTGGCTCAAGTAGTGACAGGCAGCCTCAGACCCATTGTGTCCAGTATCACCTCCATGTTGCTGCAAATGGCAGTATTTCAGCTTTTCTTATTGCTGAGTAATATTCCATAGTACATATGTACCATAACTCCTTTATCCAATCTTTTATCCAAGCTATCTTTTCAAAATAGAGTTTGAATAACAATGTAAAATAAACATACTTTTAAAGTGCAAAATTTAAAAAAATAATCATAATGTTCTCCAATTCCATCCATGCTGTTGCAAATGGTAAGAATTCCTTCCTTTTTATAGCAACGTAGTATTCCATTGTGTAGATGTACCATAGTTTTCTAATTACTCATCTGCTGATGGGCATTTAGGCTGGAGAGCATTATGCTAAGTGAAATAAGACAGTCAGTGAAAGAAAAATACCACATTATCTCACTCATTTATGGATAATAAAGAATATTATAAACTGATGAACAAAAATAGATACAGAGGCAGAGAAGCATTAAACAGACTGTCAAACTACAGTGGGAAGGCTGGGGAGTGTTGGAGTTGGGGAGGTAAGAGATCAACCGAAGGACTTGTATGCATGCATATAAGCATAACCAATGATGCAAGACACTGGGGGCAGGTGGTGGGGGGGCATGAGGGCATGTGCCGGGGGGTAGGGGAGACCGGGGGAAGGTCAATGGGGAAAAAAGGAGACATATGTACTACTATTTGTAATAGTTTAAACATTAAAATAAAATAAAATAAAATAAAATAAAATAAAATAAAATAAAATAAATAAAATAAAATAAAATAAATAAAATAAAATAATAATAATAATCAATCTTGTATTTTATATTCAGTGGCAATATCCTTCAGAAATTAAAGCTAAATAAAAACTATATCAAATATAGTTTGATAAACTATATCAAATATAGTTTGAAAATTGAGAGACTGCACTTTCAACACATTTGCACTACAAGAAATGCTAGAAGAAACTCTTCTAGCTAAAAGGAGTTACATTAAGATGAAAACTGGATCTATAACAAGGAATAAGGCTCATCATAGAGGGCAAATATTTGGATAAATATAAAATAGTGTGCATATAACTATGCATATCAACTCAAAACTACTGATATTTTAGAGCAAGAATTATAATATACTGTAAGTTTTACAACACATTTAGAAATAAAATATATGACAAAATAATTACAAAAAGTTTTGGAAAAGAAATAATTACACTATTGAAAGATTTAAATAATTTTTATGAATTAATATTATTTAAGGGTAAGTTGTGATAAATTAATAATGTAAATTTTAATGTCTACAGTAGCCACAAAAATCACAATGATAGCTAAGATATCAGTAGAGGACATAAAATGGACTATTAAAAAACACTAAATTTATAAAAAATATATGCCAGAGAGAAAAATAAGGAAATAAAAAATTTCTATTTAAATGAAATGCAAATATCAAAAATTACATTAAATATAAACATACTAAGTATACTGATTGAAAAGGAAAGCTTCTCAGAATGCATAAAAAGGCAAATGCTAATTATCTTAGTTATAAGAAATATTCTAAATAATGAAAATATAGAAAAAAAGGTTGAAAACAAATATGCAATGCAAACATTAGACAAAAATCTTAGGGTCATTTCATTTATATCAGTAAAAATATACTTTAATAAAGAATATTAGCAGAAATAAAAAGGGACATTTCATAAATATACAAAGAGAACAATCATGAGAAAGACAATAATAATACATTTATATGCACGTGATAAGATTTTAAAAATACATAAAACAAGAAGAAAAAAAAAAGAAGGGAAAAATACATAAATCTACAATCAACTTTGGTATTTTAACATTGCCCTTTCAGTAATTTCAAAGTACTTCTAGAGAAAAATCAATAGGCAAGTAGAAGTGATGTCTGACAGTGGTTTGACCCAAATGATACTTTTAGAATATTTCATCTAGCAATAGCATTAAAAGGTTTTACCCAAGAAAAATAAAAACTTGACTCTCCAAAAAGACCAATGAAACAATAGCATTTTTTTTCACAATAATAAAAATTGAGAAAATGCCAAATATCCATCAAAAATGTTTTGGTATATTCATATGATACAATACTACTAAATAATAAAAGGAACAAAGCACAGATATACTTGCAACAAAATGTGCAATTTTTTCTTTCTCCTTGGATAGGTAAATAGATAAATAGATATAGATAAATGATAGGATGGATAGATAGTAGATAGATGATAGATGATAGATGATGATGATGATGATGATAGATAGATAGATAGATAGATAGATAGATAGATAGATAGATGATAGATAGATGATAGATAGATAGATAGATGATAGATAGATGATAGATAGATAGATAGATAGATAGATAGATAGATAGATAGATAATAGATAGATAGAGAGAGAGAGAGATAATAGATAGAGAGATAGATGAGGGAGAGAGAGAGAGAGAGAGAGAGAGAGAGAGAGAGAGATGATAGATTCTGTGTTCTCCTGGAATTCACATTTCTCAGAATCTTTGCCAACAGATTTTATATTCCATCAGTGGAAACCAATCACCCATAATATTCCATCAGTGGAAACCAATCACCCATAATAACAGGATAGAAAAGAAGCAAATGTGAGCCACCATTGTAAGCATACTAGTAAATGCAAAATATCCAGTCACTTTCAGAGGCCTTTTCCTTTTGTTTTTTCAACTTCTAACTACCTGAAAGAAAGGGTTAAACTTGGGAAATAGAGGTGGCTTTATTGACCTTTTTTCCTTCAAGTTTTCCAGTAGTTTTATAAATTCTGAAAAATCTTAATTACATTCATTTATAATTAAAGCAGTTAAAGCAGTTTCCATTTTGTTTTGTTTGTTTTGACTAGAGCTTAACAGATAAGATCAAAAAATTATTTAAGCAATTTCTGTCAAGATATAATTTTCATACAACAAAATTAAACATATTTAGTTAGATGAGTTTAATCAGTCATGTTCAAGGAGTAACCTCAATCCAAATGGAAAGAAATAGTATATTTTTCTTACCTGAGGAAGTTTCTTTATTTCTTTATGTCTTTCTCTGGTCAATCACACTGCCCAATTTTGCATTTTATAACATAAAATAACGTCTCCTAGTCTTGGGCTTCATAGAAATATAATCAGCACAACAACAATTAAAGAGAAAGTCTAATAATTCTGGAAATATTTATATAGCAAAATATTTACCAATTTCCTGAGAGTGTGAAAACAAAGTATAGACACAATTATTCTTTATTCTGAAAGAGTTAACTCTGTAAAATGGTGTAAAAATGCTTCAAAAAATGAAGGAAGGGCCCATATTGTGGTTTGTTTCCATATATATATATATATATATATACATATATATATATATATATACAATGAGATTTTTCAGGCTTGAATATGGGATGATGAATTGTATTGAGGGCATCCACATTACAACCTGTGTAAGATGTAGATGTATGTACTAAATTTATTTTCACCGGTATCAACTCTGTGTGTTTCAAGAAACACTTTACAAACAGCAAATAGTCTCTATTCCCTTTCTGTTGTAAAAGGAAAATGGGTTAGAGTATGCAGTTTTGTGTGTGTGTGTGTGTGTGTGTGTGTGTGTGTTGCCAAAAAGTAGTTTATAGCTCCTGGCTGTAAGTAAGAAAGTACTATACAGGGTGGGGCAAAAGCAGGCATACAGTTAGAAAAATAATACAATAATTAATAAATAATAATAATACAAGAATAAACTGTGTTTTGCATACTCACAACCATAAACCTACCTTTGCCTCACACTGTATAGTTAAAATTAGTATTTTTGTCCTTCCTTTGTTTACTAAGTAAGATTTGTAATGAGTTGATACTTAGAAATACCTTGATGAATTACAGACAGTTAAATATCAAGCCTAATAGGAAGAAAGTCATGTTTATTTAATACCTACCTAATATATATCAGGTACTGCATTAAGTTAGCCTATAACATGTCATATGTACATTAAATACCTCTATGTATCTTTATCAGGACTATAATTGTGACTCTGACTTACCTTTCTAACTACATTTAAAGCACACTGGCACAGGTACTTATTTTAAATGTATAGATACAATTTTTTAATGTTATCAACATTTAATTTACAAATTATTTTCTTAAAAGTCAAAATTTCATAGAAATATTTTATTAAGAAGCATTACTTCAATCTAGAAGGTATGCACTGAATATATAATTTATACTTTTATTCTTACACACTGGTCTTTGTTTTATTAGAAATGGAATGAGAACGCTAGTCTTTTCCCGAGTGTCTCAGTGAAAAAGCTCTGTTATAAATCCTACCATAACTGAGAAATAGAAGCTCCAGAGGGGCACACAGGAGATTCTGGCTTTTCTAAAACCATTTCCAAGCGATAAGCCTAGAATAATATAAATTCTATTTTTTCCTCAGGATGTTTTGATGGTTTTCTTGTTTCCCCCGTAGTTGAAATTATTATACTAAAAAATAATTTATAAAGAAGTATTAAAATTATAGCAAAGTTATCTTAATACTCACTTCTCACACTTTCATTTTCCCATTATTAACTAGAACAGCTAATTCTGAAGGAGCTCTTGCAGTTGAAAAAGCCTGAGAAATAGATGGACAGAGCAAGACCCAAGGCTAGTATATTTATTATCAGGTCAGGTCGAGGGAGATGGTCCTTTGAATATTTAAAGCCTAACTCTTAGGTAGTTCAACACAAAGCGAAAAATAGTCTGACCATGCCATAGTATAGTGTTGTAAACACAAAATCCAAAAGAACATCTTTAAAATGTAATTTACGATTCCCATGCATCTCTGCAACCTCTAGTTAGTGTAAGATAGACCTGAGCTGATAATTATGAGCAACTCTAAAAAGTAGCTCAGTTGAAAAATAATCAGTTTTTCATAGACATGTATTTATTGTCATTTTTTTGTTCATATTTTTTTAACTTTTTTTTTCTTCTTCTTCTTAAAAAAGACCCGTCAACATTTTATGTAATCCTGGTTTGGTGGTGATGAACTCCTTTAGCTTTTTTTGTCTGTGAAGCTCTTTATCTGACCTTTGATTCTAAATAATAGCTTTGCTAGGTAGAGTAATCTTGGTTAGAGGACCTTGCTTTTCATTGCTTTAAATATTTCTTGCCAATCTCTTCTGGCCTGCAAAGTTTCTGTTGAGAAATCAGCTGACAGTCATATGGGCACTCCTTTGTAGATAGGTAACTGCTTTTCTCTTGCTGCTTTTAAGATTCTCTCTTTGTATTTAACCTGTGGCATTATAATTATGACGTGTCTTGGTGTGGGCCATTTTGGGTTCATCTTGTTTGGGACACTCTGCACTTCCTGGACTTGTATGTCTATTTCTTTCACGATGTAAGGGAAGTTTTCCATCATTATTTCTTCAGATAAGTATTCTATTTCTCATTCCTTTTCTTCTCCTTCCAGCATCCCCAATGATGCAAATGTCGGTATGCTTGCAGTTGTCCCAGAGGCTCCTTACACTATCTTCATATTTTGGATTCTTTTTTCTTTTTGATATTCTGATTAGGTGTTTTTTTTTTGTTTCCTGATATTCCAAATCCCTGATTTAATACTTAGAATCATCTACTGTTGATTCCCTGTAAATTATTCTTCATTTCAGTTAGTGTATCCTTCATTTCTGACTGGTCCTTTTTTAATATCTTTGATGTTCTCACTAACTTTCTTGAAATTCTCATTAAGTTTCTTGAGCATCCTTATAACCATTGTTTTGAACTCTGTATCTAGTAAACAGATATTTGTCAACAACTAATTCTAAAAATCAAAAACAAGGAATCTAAAGAACAAAATAAATTGATGAATAAAATAGAACCAGAGGCATGGAAACATGGCGTGGACTGATGAATTTCAAAGGGAAGGAAGGGAGAAGAGAGTAACCAAAAAATTTATATGCATAAAGCGATGTATTATCAATGGACACAGACAATAGGGTGGTGAAGGCCTGGGGCGGGGTAGGATCTGGGTGTAGGAGGGCAATGGAGGGAATAAATGGGGATATATCTGTAACTCAATAATAAAGATTTTTTAAAAATTGGTACATCAGGGGGAAAAAATGGTTCATCAGAGAGGGAAAAAAGAACACAGTATCAAATACAATCTCAAAAACTAGTTCCCAGTGAAGAAGTAGGCGTGATGTTGGCTTTTTATATTTTCCACATACTAATTTTTGCCAAAATTTATGTGAAAGCACTTATACTTTTCTGATAGTTCTTTTTCTTTCCAAAAATAAAGAACTTCCTCTGCAATTCCATCCTGGGGGTCAGTTTCTCCCTCCCTCCACCAGTTAGGGTTTCACCTGTCAAAGTCCTCACCCTGGGTTTGGATCCTAAGGGTTTTCTCCTGTCCTCTATATCTCTTGTGTCCTTCAAAACTGGGTTAGTAGCATTAGGTTTTAGTGTTAAGAAAGTAGAATTCCACTTTTTTGATGCCAGTTAATACTTTATATTGTGTGTTTCCAAGTCACTTCATATCACCTCATCTGCTAAACAATGATTTTACCATCTTCTTGGAGAAGAAATGCCACTTGAAGCTATTGCTCACATTCTTTGTGATCACTGAGATTTGAAGTTTCAGCTTAGTCACTGCTACATCTGAGCCTAGGCACATAACTTAACCAAATATCTAAAACAAGGTACTTTGTGGTATCTTCTACCATGCCCTGAGTGTAGAGAAAACTTTTTAGGAGGGGGCTAAAAAAATGATTTGTAAATTTGACTAAATTTTTTTAAAAATTGAATGAGAAAAAAAATACCATTAATAAAGACAAAAAATGACAATGGACCAACTATAAGAAACTATTGTTAACATATATTACAAATAATGACCAACTATTCCAAGTTTATAAAAAAGTTTAAAATTGACCAAAAACAAGCAAAAATTCTATAGAAAAAAAGTGGGATGAATTTCTTACTCTATATATTGCCCCATCAAATAAAAAATTTAGAAAATCAAAGACTAGCAATATCTCTATTGAAGAGATGATATTAAGTAAAGGAAACCTGTGAAAATCATAGACAGTATGTTTAGTATGTTAATCTATAAGTAAGAAAATAAGAAAAGTAGAAAGTGTTCTTATATTTTCTTATATCTAGGAGAAAAAGAGAAAGGATACAAAAAACTATTAAAATTAATTACAGTGAAGAGTAGTGAGGTAAAAGAGAGACAGGAGGGAGTGCCACTGTTCTGTATATAATTTTTCTTTATGTTGGAAAGCATGGTTATATGTTACATATTAAGAATATAAAATTAAATCAATAAGAGTCACAGCATTAATCAAATGAGTAATTATATTGACTCTGAGAATCAGCTTCACTGTGGAAGACTGGACAAACTAATACAGAAGAGGAGAAAGGAAGAAAATTTTGTGAGAATAAATTAAATTTTAGATTATCTGTGTGAACTCATGATTTCTAAACTATGTATTTATTATGGATGTACATGATATGAATGAATATGGACATCTTTATATGTGCATGTATATGTACATATTCATGTGTATATTTCCTAGCTTTGTCTAATAGAAAAGCCAAAACAGAAAAACATAGGAATAAATAAATAGAATTATATAAATAAACTTAGCTAGCATCCAGACACAGATCACTAAGTCGTTCTCCACTAAAACAAATTAGGCCCCCCTCAGAAATTGGTTGATTTGGGAGTTTGGACAAGTTAAGTGAAATATGTAGTTATATTAGAAAATAAGAAGTGCTAAAAAAAAAAAGAGTGTTGACCTGCAGACCAAAGGGTCTCAGGTTTGATTCCTGGTCAAGAGCATGTACCTCGGTTGCAAGTTTGAGCCCCAGTTCTGGTATGGGTGCATGCAGGAGACAACCAATCAATGTGTATCTCTCAGTCAATCTCGCTCTCTCTCTCTCTCTCTCTCTCATCTCTTCCCCTCTTTCCCTTCAACTATTGCTAAAAGTCACCCACAGGGGGTGGGGTGGGGTCGGTGAGCTGGTGGGAACAGCCAACCTCTCCGTCCCTTCCCCCGGCCATCAGGCACCAATCACCCAATGGCAAACGGGGAACTGGGGGTGCGTGGCGGCAGGGAGTGGGGCCAGCAGCAGGCAGCTGAGGAAGATGGCCCTGATCGCAGGCCAGGTCTAGAGACCTTACCGGCGCACAAATTTCATGTGCTGGGCCTCTAATATCATTATGATGTCCATCCTATCCAAAGAAAACTATAGATTCTATACAATTCCTATTAAAATAGAATGGTATATTTCACAGAACTAGAACAAATATTCCAAAAAATTATATGGAACTACCAAAGACCTGGAATGACCTCAGCAATACTAAGAAAGAGGAACAAAGTTGGAGGTATCACAGTACCTAATATAAAAATATACTACAATCCCATTTAATCAAAACAGCCTGGCACTGGCATAAGAACAGTCATATAGATCGATGGAACAGAACCGAGAACCCAGAAATAAATCCATGCCTTTATGGCCAATTAATATTTGACAAAGGAAGAAAAAGCATACAGTGGGAAAAAACCACCTCTTCAAAAATGGTGTTGAGAAAAATGGAAAGATACAAGCCAAAAAAAAGAAACTAGACCACCAACTTACACCATACTCAAGAAAAAACTCAATATGGGTAAAAGACTTAAATGTAAGTTGTGAAAACATGAAAATCCTAAAAGAAAACATAGGCAGTAAAATCTCAGACATCTCACATAGCAATGTTTTTGCTAATATATCTTCTAGGGCAAGGAAAACAGAGGAAAAAAATAAACATATAAGACTAAAAAGCTTCTGCACAGCAAAAGAAACCACCAACAAAATACAAAGAGAATCCACCATATAGGAGAACAGATTTTCCAATAATACACCTGATAAGGGGTTAATTTCCAAAATATATAAGGAACTTATTCAACTCAACACCAGAAAGACAAACAATCCAATTAGCAAATGAGACACTTTTCCAAAGAGGACATATCCAGATGGCCAATAGATATATAAAAAAATGCTCAATGGCCATACTAATCAGAGAGATGGGAATTAAAACCACATTGAGATATTACCTCTTACCTGTCAGAATGGCTACCATCAATAAATTAACAAACAGTAAGTGCTGGTGAGAATGTGGTGAAAGGGGAACACTAGTACACCATTGGTGAAATGAAGATTGATGCAGCCACTGGAGAAAGCAGTATAGAGTTTTCTGAAAAAATTGAAAATGGAACTACCTTTTGACCCAGTGATCCCACTTCTGGGAATATATCCTAGGAATTCTGAAACACCAATCAGAAAAAAAAAAAAAAAAAAATATATATATATATATATATATATATATATATATATATATATCCCTATGTTCATAGTAGTGTTATTTACAATAACCAAGATGTGGAAACAGTCCAAGTATCCATCAGTAGATGAGTGAATAAAGAAACTGAGGCACATTTTTTAAATGGAATACTCCTTGGCAATAAAAAAGGAGGAAATCTTACCTTTTGGAACAACATGGATGGACCTGGACATTATTATGTTAAGTGAAATAAGCCAGCAAAGAAAGACAAATACTAGATTATCTCACTTATATGTGGAATCCAATGAACAAAAAAACTGGCAAACAAAATAGAAACAGTCATGGATATATGGAACAGACTGACAGTTATCAGAATGAAGAAGGGAGTTGGGGACTGGAAGAAAGAAGGTGAAGGGATTAACCAAAAAAACATATATGCATAAGTCATAGACACAGACAACAGTGTGGTGATGGCCAGAGGTGAGGTGGCAGGGGCTGGGAGGAGTGGGAGAACGGGGACATCTGTAATAGTGTCAACAACAAAAATTAAATTTAAAAAATAAATTCTAGAGAAGAGGCAAAAAATGAAAATAAGGAATACTCAATTGCAAAAAGAGATTGTCGTATTATTTTAAAATGGTCAGTGATATAATTGTCAAAGAAATGCCATGGAAATGTTACAGATAAAAGGATTCTAAGTAAACTAATTAAATGCAGTAATTGACTGGATTCACTATTGTATGGGGAAAATAATGCTGTAAAGAACATTACTTACTTAGTAGAGTGACAACATCGAAGCATGATTAGTGGATTAGATAAAATATTGAATCCATTGTGAATTTATGAAGTTGATAATTGAACTGTGGTTACATAAGAAAAAGCACATACTAGAGTTTTGAGATATAAAGGTATGTGATACATGTAACGCATAAACAGTTCAGAAAAAAATGTGTGTGTTTCTGTGTGTGTGTGGTGTGTGTGTGTGTGTGTGTGTGTGTGTGTAAGAAAAAGAAAGAAGGAAAAAAATGCCAAAAACAATTGCTAAAACAAAAGATAAAATTACAATCGATATATCTGTATAAATTGTATACATGTACTCTTTGTATTATTTTACTTTTGTAACTCATATCTAGATATATTTGAGAATATTTTCAAATAAGAAGTTTTGAAAAAAAGAGATAATTACACCTGCTTTATCCAATGGTAATATGTAAATTGTTACTGTGAAATTCATAGTTTTTGACCATTGACAGAAACTCCATGCGTCCGAATAAAATTCCAGGTTCAGAACTCTTATTGGAGAGAGCCGGAAAAAGTTGTCAGCTTGAATCTCTACTGGAACAGTCCTCCTTGCAATGCAATACTTCCATTCACTCATGTGGGGACAGTTGAATAGAAAAAAAAAGAAACTCACCAAGTGAAACAAGTAAATTTGCGTGTTATTTTTATCTTTGACTTTGCTCTGGGAATATTTTTAAATGTATCCTGAACAATGGTGACTATACATTATATGAGAATAGTCCATGATGCCATAAGCAAAACCAAAACATTTCTAAATTTTAAAATAGTTTTCATTCCAGGACAATAAACAAACAGATCTCTAGATGACAATAATGATAAAAAAATATTTAAACTAAAACAGAAATGAAGAAATAAAATGTAGTCATTATACAAACATCTGCCTAAAAGTAGTACTACTTTAAATTTCAGTTAGTTTGAGAGATAACTTACCTGAATTTTCATTACCTCTTCTACACTTCTAAAAAATGTAAAGTAATGAAACCCAATAGGGAGTAAAAACAAATAAAAATGGAGAACATTAGCCTACTGTGGCACAACATTAGTAAAAATACAGCATAATTATATCTTGACTTTATTTTACATTATGCCTCTGAAATATTAATATCATCAATGATAAAAACATAAAACTTTTAATTATTTAATATGAGATAATGTTATTGCTGCTAAAATGTTCACTGAATGAACCCCATAAATTGAAAGCTTACTCATATACTAGGGTGTTTGTCAAGACTTGTCTTTGTCTGCTTGTGGCTGCTGTGGGGTGGCAGGTATCACCATGAAGCTGTGTAGATATCAGTTTTATGACTATACCTGCAATAATTTGAAAATGTGAGTCATTTTCCCTCTGATAATCTAACTCCTCTTCCTACTTTGTAATTTCTCTTCAGTCTCACTTTAAGAAAATTCTCCCAAAATGTATTTTCTTAGTGGGATTCAGTATGCACTTCTTGTTAAGGCAGTCAAATGGCATAGCCAATGGATGGGACATGATGTAGGTTTAGACAGTAATGCCTTCAGTACTTTGGAACTTAAGTGTCTGTACCAAAGACCAGGGGCCAGGGAATGCCTTCCTTATGGTGATAACTTCAATGTGTGGACCAGTTTCTTTATCTGTGTGACCTTTGCTATAGTTTCTCTGCCTAATCCTCTAGAGTTCTACCATCCTAATGTTTCTAAGAGACCCCAGTATTTTCCAACTAAATCTTTTTGCTTAAAATTACATAGAGGCTTCTGTTGTTTGCGGCCAATTGCTTCAGGAGATTCGAAACAAAGCCCTTATGACCTTGATTAAATTTAGCTTTAAATCCTAGCTTTAGAAATCATTTCTCTTTCTCTCTATTGCTTCCTGAGAAACCTAGCCTTTCCCTTAGATAATCAGGAACCCCCAAGGCAGCAGAAGACAGTAGCCTAGACATGACTATGTTACACAAGGTCTGGGCCCCTGGGAAGTTAAAGGAAACATTTTGACCCAAGTTATGTTTCAGCTCCTGAACCTTAAGGTGGAACAACACCCTGTCTGCTTTCCCATGGAAGCAGACAGGGACCCAGGATGGACCTCAGAGCTGCCCCCCAGACATGAACAAATACACTTCCAACCAATCAGCTCCCAAACTCCCTAACCCATGGTGTCTTGCGAGTTTGCCCTGTATAATGTGTAGTTGTAACCTACACATGCCATTGGGAAGTTCTGGCTATTGAGTATTAGCTTCCTGTTCTCCTGGGTGGTGCCATTCATAATAAAATAGCCAATATTTCTCCATTTGCAATTCTCAGTGCTCAGTGTCTGCCTCTGCTAGCACCTCATGGATGAACTATTTCTCTTCTGCAACAGGTTCATCTTGTCTGAGAATATCACATAAGCAGAACCATTCTTAAAGCCCCCATAAATGAAACACAGTGTAAAAGATGGCATTATGTCACATTTCTACTAATGGTATTTTGCAAAATGTTAACGATTCACTATTTTAGTCATCCTTTTTACTACCTGTTGGTTTTATTATATTACAACTTTAACTGAAATTTTTTGGGGTAATTTTATTTAGCATCAGCTATCAAATTTTTAAATGTAATTTAATGTATTTCTGTCTTTTCTATTCAGTATTTTATTACTTTAACTTATAATTTCAAAAAAATTTCACAAAAAAAGACATGAGAAGAACAGATAAAATAATACCATAAACTTTAAGCTCTTCTACTCTTATATATTTAACTTTGCAATTTTCCTTAGAATCTAAGGAAAACTCAGTGGTCGGCAAACTCATTAGTCAACAGAGCCAAATATCAACAGTACAACGATTGAAATTTCTTTTGAGAGCCAAATTTTTTAAACTTAAACTATATAGGTAGATACATTGTTATTAACTTAATTAGGGTACTCCTAAAGCTTAGGAAGAGCCACACTCAAGGGGCCAAAGAGCCGCATGTGGCTCGCGAGCCACAGTTTGCCAACCACAGGTAGACTTTCCTAAATTAGATTTTTCATTACTTCATTAAGTAAACCCCATTAAACTAAATCTAATATGTCACATTTATTATTATTATATCATATATTATAAATATTACATTATTTGTTATATTGCATTATATGTATAATTTATATATCAGTAAAGCCATTATACATATATTTATATGTTATATAATTTATATGTTATATATAATGGTAAAAACCATTGTTATGCTTATAAAAATAATACACAAAGGAGAGAGACCTTAGTAGCTTTGTCCTGAATACATTTAGTTGATTGTACCTTTACACAGCATATGTTCTAAAGTCTATTTAAGTTTTATTTTAGTTTTGAGATATTATGTACTCATTTCACTTAAAATGGACTAGTAGTCCAAAGATGATGTGATACTTCTGTAGTGTTACTTCTGTAGTGATACTTCAGAATAACATTATAGTAAAGATGATATACAAAATTTTTTTATCTGTACAGTGACAAATAAATCAGCAAGTATGACTCTTACATCAAGATCTGAAAAAAAATGTTTTCTGGATTTTATTGGTTTAGGAATCCATTTTTCCCAATTTCTACTGTGGCCTCTGTTATCAGATTTTATCAAATTATAATGAAGGCATGAAAACTTTAATTTTTATACACACACAGTGACAATTAAATTGTTAAAACATTTCCCCTGAGTGTATTAGAATTTTTTATTTAAAAAACAAAAACAAAATAAATCCTAACCTGCTTGGTTCAGTGGTTAGAGCATTGGCCCACAGAGTTTCGGGTTCAATTTTGGTCAAGGGCACATACTTCAGTTGCAGGCTCGATCCCAGTCCCAGTAAGGGCACATGCAGGAGGCAACCAATCGATGTGTCTCTCTCACATCAATGTTTCTCTCTCTGTGTCTCTCCCCTTCCCTTCTATTCTCTCTGAAAATCAATGGAAAATAATATCCTCGGGTGAGGATTAACAAAACAAAAATAAGCTAAAGACAGACAATTAAATGAAACCAAAGAGACAGTATTCAAAGCTGATGCACTTATGCAGGAAAGATAAGTAAATGTAATGCTACTGCCAAGATATGTATAATGTCAAACACAACATTAATGCCAAACTGTGTGCTATGAGAGAAAGAGCAATGTATGTTTACCAACTATTCTTTTTCAAATGATACTGTAAGACATTTTATAATATAAATGATACAGAATGAAGAGCAATTGCTGTCATTTGGTCATGGTAGTAGGGATTTTACTTTAGAGTTCAATAAATCTGCTGATGTACAGAATATGAATCGGCTCTTGGCACGCGTGTATGTCATATATAAGGGAAACTACTCTGCAAAGTTTTTATTTATCATCGAAACCCATCCTAGAGGAAGAGGTTTCTTTTTTGTGTTAGGCATTATTTTGAGTTGTAGTTCAGCTTGAGATGAATGCTTCAGGACAGAGCAGCAGCTGTGTGTGAGGCAAGGTGAGACAGTCCTGTGCAAACAGAAGTTAGAACAGAATGCCAGTTCACATACTGATTATTCCAAGGCAGTAATTGGTGACCAACTGCATGCCTCATCTGGATCAGTGCTGAAGGCAACATTTAACATTTCAGATATAACCCAATCATGGCCACAGATTATATACACATAGGACACTGTGTCGAAACAAACAACAAGAAAAAATAAGATTTGTGTTTCCATAATGAAGCACCATGTCTTGGGAAAAAGTAATCACATAGTTTTTATGAGTAAGACCAGTTAATGACTTTTCTTTGAGTTTAAATGATTCTTCAAAAAGGTAATCTCACTGACCATTCTCCAAATGAAACAAATAATCATCAGACTTATAATAGACTAGAGGCTCAGTGCACAAAATTTGTGAACAGGTGGGGTTCTAGGCCTGGGCGGCAATCAGGGCCGATCTGTTGTGGGGGACAATCAGTGGGGCACTCGGGGACCCCCACTCTCACCTGCCTTGGCTGGCCTGGGGCCTGCAGGCTGGGGGCAGCTCCTGCATTGAGCGTCTGCCCCCTGGTAGTCAGTGCGCATGATAGTGACCAGTCATTCCGGCAGTTGTTCAGCTGTTTGGTTGATTTGCATATTAGGCTTTTATTATATAGGATTTGTTTTGAATAAAACATAAACATGCAATTATATTCCTTTTGATTGCAATCTGTGTTTGGCTATAAAAAATATTGAAATGAGTCTTCCTTAAGAAATGTTTCCATACTCACTAGGTCCATTTTCTTTAAAAATATTTAAACTCTATGGGAAAAAAAACCACTTGATTTCATACTTTAAAATATAAAAATATAAATTAGGTAAACCTACTCTAGTAGTAACAAGGAGTGAGAAAGCTGACCTTCAGTTTATCATCACTCTTATAGTTTAAAAATATTATTGAAATATCAACTATTATCTGATAGAAATCAATTACAATGATAAATTCAAACATATTATATTGTATAATTTAAAAACTGCTTAATGTATTTTTTCTAAAAATATTGATCCTATATATGATAAATACCCATTCAATGGCTACTTAAGATTTTAGTAACAAAGTGATTAAGCTAACATAAATTATCTGGCCAATGTTTAATAATATGCAAAACTAGTCCTTTATAGAATAGGCAACCTGAAAATGAAATGACATTAATAAAGAAGTTAAATATTACAGGAGACAGTGTCAACTCTGATTTGAGAAATTGTGAGTAGCAATGTAGCTCATCTGACCTAAGCAACTATAGTGATTTACATTTTGATTTACTTGACTAAATTCCTTACCAAACGTTTGTCATCTCTAGAACTTTAACATTAAGTATTCCAGATAACACAATGGTTTATCACAATAACTACAGTATATGATTCCAAGTTTTAAAAAATGTCATTAAGTTATGGATTAGCCAAACAACTTTCACAAAGTACAGTGCTGATGAATGATACATTCAGTATGTAAACCAAGACATTTTCCCTCCAGAATCTGTTCCTTTGAATCCTATGCTGTATTCATCATCGTTTTATCTGCAGAATATTAAAGTATGTTAAAATCTTTGAAAAACACTTTACCTTCTGAAGTCCAGATTATTTTAAATTGCCCAGTCAGTAAGAAAAGGTAGCATTTAGGTTTGTTTTTGTTTTTGTTTTTTACATTTGGAAAATAATTTATTAAACTGCTTACTTGTCACCATATACCATAGCAACAGTGTGATTATATCAAGGAAGTTGAAAAATTTGTGAAGATAAGGTGTCATAAACAGATCTTAGTGGAGTAGTCACTCAAATGAAATACATAAAATCATATTTGAATAAATACAAAGATATGCTATGCTTTGAGATATAGTATTATCATATTGTAAAGTGATTAGTTATTCTCAAATTAATCCTCAAATTAATGTTCCATCTGGATTAAAGAAAACATCAATATTTTTCCTTTTAAAATAGATAGGGGACAATAATGGTTCTGAGGTCAACTGACAGCAAAAATGGAGTTCAGCTTAATAGATATATTAACATATACTATAAGGCCATAATGGATAAGAAAATCTGTAATACAACAAGAAAAACAGGAGTTCTTACAGAAAAAAAGTGGGAAATCTATAATAATAAAAGCATAATATGCAAATTGACCAAATGGCTGAAGAGTGGAACGACTGTCCAGATGACCATGCTATGACACCCACTGGTCCAGGCCACCCAAGGCGGGTGCAATGCGATTGGTTGGGGGCCCCACCAATGCCCCATGCTCGCCCTGCAGAGGGAGGCCCAGACCACCGGCTGGTGGGGCAATCAATTGGGGGGCCTCCACGATCATCCCAAAGAGGGAGGCCCAGGCCACCTACCAGTGGGCTGCAACAGATGGGGGGGGCCTCCCACTGCTGGGTATCTACCTCGGAGCCCTGGCCAAGTGGGCAGGGCCTACCTCTTTGGGGCAATCAATCACAGAGCCCTGCAATCAATCACCCAAAAGAGGGGGGCTCAGGCTACCCAGATGGTGGCACTGTGGTGGTTAGCCTGGGCATCCCTCTACAGGGGTGACCCATCTCGAAGCCCCAGCCAGGTGGGCAGTGCCTACCTCTTTGGGGTGATCGATCTCGGGACTCCCAGACTGCAATAGGGCGCAGGCCAGGCTGAGGGGACCCCTCCTCAGTGCACAAATTTCGTGCACCAGGCCTCTAGTAGTATATAAACAAGCATATGAAAAGATGCTCAGTTGTACTTAAGAAAATACAAATTAAAACAATAGTGGGTTCAGTTAATCTCCAATGTAATATCAAAATATCTAAACTAGATAATGCTCTATGTGATGGAAAATATAGGAATATGAGCACTTATGTGCTGAGGGTGGAATTATGGACTACCTCAGGTCAGACAAATATATCCATTACCATGAGGTAGTATTCCTATTTGTATGTTTCTGGGAAATTCTCATTTAAGGACATAAATGAGGATGCTCAACATGATGTTAATTTGTTAGCCAAGGATTGATGGCAACGTTGGATAATTAAAGGATTGTAAGTGGATGCTATGATTACATAATCTCACAAGTAGGAATACATTGAAAAACTGAGTAAAAAGATAAGTGAGAAAACGATAACTTACCATCTACACTAATAAAAGAGAAACATGCTAATTAGCGTACGACCGCTACCCTTCCCATAGGCTAATCAGCATATCCTTATGCAAATTAACTGTCAGCCAAGATGGCGGTCGGCAGCCATGCACTGAAGCGAACAGGGAGGCTTGCTTGCTCCAGTGACGGCGAACTCCAACGTTCCCCGCCTCACTTGCCGGCCTTTCAGCTGCAACTCTAAGCAACTATGTACTATGTTGCAAATAAGAAGCTAAACAAAACCCCAGAAACTGGCTTTCATTCAGCCGGGCTTCAGCCAGCTGGACTGCAACATTGTATCCATGTTTTCAGCATCGAGGCCTCAGAGCTAAAGCTGGTCCAGAATAAAAAAAAAAAAAAAAAAAAAAAAAAAAAGAAAACAAGGAGCGGTTGGGAGCTTCAGTCACCCGCTTCCGGAAAACAGCCCTCAGTCCCTCACCCAGACTGGCCAGGCACCCCAGTGGGGATCCCCACCCTGATCCAGGACACCCTTCAGGGCAAACCAGCCAGCCCCTACCCATGCACCAGGCCTCTATCCTATATAGTAAAAGGGTAATATGCCTCCCAGCACCGGGATCACTGTGACAGGGGGCAGCGCCCAAACCCCCTGATCAGCCCTGCTCTGTGCCTGATGGGGGGGGGCTCCCCAATCCCCTGATTGCCCTGCGGCTCTGTGTTTGACAGGGTGCAGCGCCCCAACCCCCCCCACGGGCCCTGCTCTGTGTGTGACAGGGTAGAGCCATAACCTCTCCATCGGCCCTGCCCTGAGTGTGACAGTGGCGGCGCCCCAACCCCCTGATCAGCCCTGCTCTGTGTGTGACAGGCAGTGGTGCCCCAGCTCCCCTATCGGTCCTACTCTGTGAGTGACAGGGGGGAGCTCCCCAACCCCCTGATCGGCCCTGCTCTGTGCGTGACAGGGGGTGGCGCCGCAAAGTCCCCATCGACCCTGCCTTGAGTGTGACAGAGGGCGGTGCCCCAACCCCCCAATCGGCTCTACCCTGAGCGTGACTGAGGGTGGCATCGCAACCTCCTGATCCGCCCTGCTCTGTGCATGACGGGGTGGCGCCCCAACTCCCAAATCGGCCCTGCTCTGAGCCTGACCAGGGGCTGCACCTAGGGATTGGGCCCGCCCTCTGCCACCCGGGAGCAGGCCTAAGCCAGCAGGTCGTTATCTCCTGAGGGGTCCCAGACTGTGAGAGGGCACAGGCCGGGCTGGGGGACCCCCCCCAGTGCACAAATTTTTGTGCACCGGGCCTCTAGTTTCTATATAAGCAACTATTACTAAGAAATTGGACATATGTGACAGCATCTATATTATATGTGGAATATAATAACTAAAAGTTGGGTGGAATTTCATATCCCAAAATGGGAAACTGATAATAAAAAGTGTACTATGATGAAAGATTATGATGGCAAATACTGACGTGGAATAAAATGTAATATTATAATGAGAAATATTGACAAGGAGGAAGAAAAATATTCCATAGTAAATTGGGTATTTTGTTACCAAACACTTTTAAGCATACTGCATTTACCCTTGTATTAATTTATAATACTGTTGAATGTGCTTTATTAGGACACCCATTTTAATAGATCAAATTTAATTCCAGAAAGTAATAACACTTTCTGGTCAGATATCTTAACTAATTTTAAGACAGGTCTATAAACTTTTCATAATATAGCAATATTCGAGCTCTTCAGTTTATTTTAGTTGCAAATAGAGTTTTGAGCATTGGTTAATAAATATATTTGTATTCTTATAACAGAAAAAGGTTGATTTCTTTCCCCTTTTTTGCATTCCATGGAATGCAAAATTCTATTGAATTTTTGGAGACTAAGATTTATTAAATTCCTTTACTTTCAGACATCACGTCTACCAGGAAATTTATAATATACATTATTACCTTAATCTTAGTAAAACATGTTGTTTTTTAAGGCCATCTTATTGACTTTATTCTTTCCCTTTTTTTTTCTATCCTAAGTATGGCCATTTCATATATTTCTTCCCAAGTTTTCCTCAGATTGGATGTCATAACTGACATCCTATTGTTTCCATAAATAATTTTATGTTAAGCCCTGTGTTTTACACAGATTTATCTTCAAAGAACTCTAATATTTTTCCCGCTGTCAGTAGTCTGCTACT
Source organism: Myotis lucifugus (assembly GCF_000147115.1). NCBI lineage: Eukaryota > Metazoa > Chordata > Mammalia > Chiroptera > Vespertilionidae > Myotis > Myotis lucifugus. The sequence goes on from NW_005871072.1 coordinate 96,404, forward strand.
GGGCTTTTCTGTATATACCCGTGTAAATCTTCCATAAGCACTGGATCTTTACTTGAAGGATTTTTCTTTTTAAATTAGCAGTGTAATAATTACTTCTCATTGCATTACGATTTTAAAAATTCAAATGAGGGACTAAATAATAGGGTTACAGAGGTGAAAAAAAGTCTCTCATTGAAAATAGTTTGACTAGAACATCCTCTAAATCCCTCATTACTCTACAGTGCTATGTCTACAAGGCAATTCTTCCACAAGAGGATTAAGTCTTACTTGTCTTCATTTTATTGTACCTGCTGTGTGATCTTAGAAATGATTTAACCAATTTGAATATTAGTTTTATTTTCTGTAACTTAATTTGAATATTAGTTTTATTTTCTGTAACTTAAAACTGTGGTGGAGATTATCCTGAAAATATATGCAAACTACTGAGCACATTATATGTATTCATGACAGCATTTTCATATTGTCATCTAAATTGGATACTTTAAATTATATTTTGCATCTTTATATAATACATATAAAATTAAAAATACATTAAATTACAAAAACAATGCATAAAATTAAATTCCTATATCTACTGAGGCCAGGATAATATTAAGCTACAAAAGTGCTTTTATTTTGTTAACTTATGATAGACAAAAGATATAAGCCAAAATTTTATCATCCCTGATAAAACTAAAGAAGAAAAAAATTAGGAAATGTGACAAGCAAATAAATCAGCAAATAAACAACAGCAAAAGTGGGAGCAAATGTCTAATTTATGTCTACCAGCTTCTTGTATTATTTGGTCTTGACTTTGTTGTTATTCACTGTGAATAAATGTGTACCCTAATAAATATGTTCTTTAATGTCTATATGTAGTGGTCTTCACAAAGGAAAAATGAACCTCAAGAGTTTTAAAAATATGAATGGGGTCATGAGAATTAGCCACGGTGGAAAGGTTTGATTATAAAAGCAAGTGAGTCATATTTATTAGAGTATGGCATTAAATTATTATATTTTGTAATAAAAAGGTAATATAAAAATAAAATCACTGTTTCAAGCTATTAATATTTCATTATTATCCTTTACTCAATTTCCTACTCTAATTTAGTTTTCCAGCCACAGAAATTATTTTAGACTTAAAAAGCTTTCATTCCAAATCCCAATACAAGGGAGAAAAGAATCACAATAGCAAACTAAAAGCAGTTTCTTTCTTACTTCTGCCATTCTTCAGGGTGAATAGGTAGGATAATATGAAATGACTATTTTTATGAAGAAGGCCAGGAAATGATATAGATGAAAAAATCAGACCATTCTCTTATTCATAAAAGCATATCACAGATCGAATAGTTTTGTTCTTAGCTCTCATATACTGTAGGGATATGCATTCATCTTACTAGTTTTATTGTATGACAAAGGCCAGTAAAATAAAAAATTTCCTTATAATTTGTGTATTTTTTGCTCCTTATACATTCTCACAAGATTATAACTTATTAAAGAGAAAAGTATTATGCTTTATTCCTGCATCTGTATTTGAAAAAAATGCTATTAAAACACATGTGAAAAAAAGCTAATTTTCTGTAATATTTTCATTTACATTTATTAGAATAACTGTAGAAAACCAATGCCATATTTTGAAAGATGATAAATGAAACTGTGAGTAAAGTTACATAACTTGCTTAAAGTCACATAGTAAACCTGTACCTACAACTTAGGACATCAGTTTCTGATTTCCAAACAAGTGCTATTTCCACAGTCCACTATGCCATCAACACCTGATAAACAAATCAAATTAAAACTATGTATTTTGTTTTTAATAAAAATGTATTTCTAGATGAAAGATATTTTGAGAACTTTATTCATTTATTCAGCAATCTACTATTCGAATGTCATTGATGCTGACATTTAGATATGAATAATATGGACTTGTTCCTTTCATGAAGTTTATACTTTACTGAGAAAAAAACAGTATAGAATAAATAAATAATTAAACACAATATATTTACATAGTGATACTTTCAATGGCAGAAATACAAAATAGTACAATAGACAAAATTTGTAGGAGGATAATCAGTGAAGAACCCACTAATGCAGCAATACTTGAAATTAGACATAAATGGTTATATTAGGAGCAATTAAGTATTATTATTTGGAAAGAAAGAATAACAGACATAAATGAAAAGCTACTGCATACAGTTGTCTATAGTGCGTAAAAACCTTGTTGATAAACTTGATATTGTGGGTGAAGTACAAGTGAAGAATCAAGAATGATTCTACTCCTCTGGCACTCCCATGATACGAATATTGGTATGCTCTAAGTTGTCCCAGATGCCCCTTACACGGTCTTCATATTTCTTATTCTTTTTTTTTCTTTTTGCTCTTATAATTGGGTGGTTTTTGCTTCCTTGTTTTCCAAATCACTGATTTGATTTTCAGCTTCATCTATCCTACTGTTGATTTCCTATAAATTATTCTTCATTTCAGTTAGTATATCTTTCATTACTGACTGGTCCTATTTTGTCTTTGATGTTCTTAGTAAGTTCCTTTAAGTTCTCATTAAGTTCCTTGAGCATCCTTATAACCATTGTTTTTGACTCTGTATTTGGTAGTTTGCTTGCTTCCATCTCATTTAGTTCTTTTTCTGGATATTTCTTCTGTTCTTTCATTTGTGACATATTTCTTTTTCTCTATATTTTGGCCGCTTCCCTGTGTTTGTGTCTATGCTTTAGGTAGAGCTGCTATGTCTCCTTGAATTGGTAGAGTGGCTATGTATAGTAGGTGTTCTATAGGGCCCAGTGGCTTAGCCTCCCCAGTCAACTAAGCAGGCCAGTCTAGTTGTGCCTCTGGTGCATTGTGCTGTTAGAGTTGAGCCTTGATTATTGTTGGCACCACTAGGGGATTGACCCCCAGGCCAATTGGCTGTGAGGACCAGCTGTGACTACAGTGGAAGAGCTGCTGTGCAAGATACCCCTATAGAGCAGGACTTGCTCCAGAGGACCTGTGGTGCTCACCGAGTCTGCCCCTTGAATGTGTCAATCATGGATATGGTGGGGTGGTAATTTGGTGTAGTCTGAAGCTGTCTACTGTATGCACTGGCTCTGGGGCCTTCCAGGAGGTACAAATTCAGCTACTGCCTGTGCCCTGAGTGGGACTACCCAGCATGAGCTACAGAGCAATCTGCAAATAGGCAGCTACTTGTGTTGGGTTTAGAGATGCCCAGGAGAGGACAAGCTGTGAACCTTGGCAAGCTGATGTTAGTGCTTGGCCTAGAGCCACTTATTGAGAGGTATGGGGCACACTAAACCTAATTGCTGCTTGTTTGAGAGATTTTAGGAAAGTCTGAAGCCTTAGTCATGACAGGCCATTCATATGGAAAAGCCACTGCAAACTGCTTAGGTGTAGCTACAATTAGGGTGGGGTCTCAGGGAATCACTAAGGTGGGGTGAAGAGTGTGGGCTAGGTTGGTGGAGATTCAGATACAGTGCCTGCCTATTGGCTCTGTGGTGGTTGAAGCCTCTGCCAGTACTTTTATTGGGAAGAAAGCTGCCCCCAGCTCTTGCCCTTATGCCAGACTATTTAGTTCCTCCCCATATGTCCCTGGATACTTTCAAGCTGCTGCACCATTGATGGAGCTCAGAGGTAGTGAGGTCCAAGTCAATCTATGTGTGAGCCCTTTAAGAGGAACTGCCTAGGAATCTTGGTAGTGCTCCATCTCCCTCAGCCTTAATCCCTGCTGTTTTTTCCAGCTCAAAAATGGGCACTTTTCTTCCCAGCACTGAAACCCCGGGCTAAGGGATCTGGTGTTTTGCTGGTATGCCTTGCTCCTCATGGGGTACCTCCACAACTTAGATTTAAAAAAACAAAAACAACATGCCACATATGGGTGACGAACCAGCCCATCCTGCACCTCTGCCTCTCCTATCAGTCTTAATGTGGTTTATTCTTTAATTCTCTAGTTTTGGGGATTCCGTTCTACCATATTTCAAGCAGTTCTGAATGATGGTTGTTCTGTAATTTAGTTGTAATTTTGATGTGGTTTTGGGAGGAGGTGAGTACTATGTTTACCTACACTACATCTTGACCCTGAGTCACAGACAAGATGAACCCAAAAAGGCCCACACCAAGATAGATCATAATTAAAATGCCAAAGGTTAAAGACAAAGAGAGAATCTTAAAAGCAACAAGAGAAAAGCAGTTAGTTACCTACAAGGGAGTACCGTATGACTGTCAGTTAATTTTTCAGGCCACAACAGAGTAGCAAGAAATATTCAAAGTGATGAAAAACAAGGATCTACAACAAAGATTACTCTACCCAGAAAAGCTACAACTTAGAATCAAAGGACAGATAAAGAGCTTTCCAGACAAGAAACAGTTAAAGAAGTTCCTCACCACCAAACCAGTATTACATGAAATGCTGAAGGGTCTTCTATAAGAACATGAAGAAGAAAAAGATAAAAAAAAGTATGAATAATAAGCCCAGCAGGCATCGATGATTGAGCATCGATGTATGAACCAGGAAGTCATGATTCGATTTCTGGTCAGGGCACATGCCTGAGTTGTGGGGTTGATCCCATTTGTGCGGTGTGCAGGAGGCAACTGATCAATGATTCTTTCTTATCATCATTGATGTTTCTATATCTCTCTCCCTCATCCTTTTTCTATGAAATCAATAACAATATATTTGAAATAATAAGAAAAATATGTGAACAATGAAATGGCAATAAGTACATATATATTAACAATTGTATCTAAAAAATCAAAATAAACAAACAAGGAGTCTAATGAACAAAATAAATTGGTGAATAAAATAGAACCAGAGGAATGGAAGCATAGAATAGACTGAGAATCTCAGAGGGAAGGGCAGTGGAGGGGTTGCAAGAGATTCATCAAAGAGCTCATATGCAATTTCATTGCTCATGGACACAGACAATAGGGTAGTGAAGGCCTGAGTGAGGTGGAATCTGGGTGGAGGGGGACAATGGTAGGAAAATAGGGGGGATGTCTGTAATAGTCTCAACAATAAAGTTTTTTGAAAAAGAATGATCCTATATGTTTGGTTGGAACAACTAGACTGGAGCAATGGATATGTAGAATGCAAAAGAATAAAAAATTTGGAAGGGCAATATGTTATGGCAATTCAGTAGCTTTGGTTTGAATTTATTAAATTTAAAATGTCTATGTAAACAAATATGTTAAGTAGACAGTTGGGTGGGGGTGTAGGCTCAGATAGATTTTTTAAAGACAAAGAGATAGATTGAGATCACTCAGAGTTTAAAATTCAGAAAAGATTAGAATTCATAATTAAACTTGGCTCACTCATTTATTAGAGAAAAATGAGAGAAAGAGAAGGGAAAGTTGTGGCTAGTAAGAACAAAGGGAATGGCAAGGTAGTATTATGTCTTGGAAGATAAAACACTTCTCAGAAAAACAAATTTGTTAACTGTGTCAAATTCTGCTAAAAAGCCACACAATATTAAAATGTTTGTACTTACACTGAGAATATGAGGTTCTTTGGTAACCGGATGAGAGTACAACTGTAGAATAATGGTAATGAGAAGTTCAACTGGACACTGAAGTACAGAAAAGTTTTGTTGTGGATACTAGTAAAAATTATTATCTGGTATCTTGACTTCATCAAGGGGTAAAAGAAAATTTTTTTAAATTAAAAAATGCTGGACCATGATTTTATATTGATAAAATTGATCTAAAAGAGAGAGGGAAAGATTATGCAGAAGAAAGAATAGTTGCAGAAGTGAAATGCTCTGAATGGAGAAAAATTGACTAGATTAGAAGTAAAATGAGCCTATCAAAGAATCAGGGTACTGTAAGAATGTAAAACTCTACAAATCAGAGAATATTATTAAATACAGATGGTGATGTATTTGTACTGAAGCTATGTAGATGATCTTATATAATTGATCCTGTTTTTCAACTTGTTCATTTGTTCAGTCATTCAAAAAAGTAAAAAAAAATAGCAAATCCATGTCATGTAGCCTACATTCTAATGGGGAAAGTATGCAATAATACTATATGAGCTTGGATAGATGTTATGGAGAAAAATAAAGCTCAGTTAAGAGGATAGTGATGGACTACTATTTTATATATGACAGCTGTATGAAAGAAAGTGAAGGGATTAGTCAAAGAACGTGTATGCATAACCCATAGACCCAGTCATCAGTGTGGTGATGGCCAGAGGGAAGGGGTATATGAGCAGGAAGGGAGGGGAGCATTTTAATAGTATAAACAATAAAAATAAAATTTAAAAAAGGCCTCTCAGTAGAGATGGCATTAACACAATAATGAATTAAATGAGAAAACATGCTGTGTAGTTTTCTGAGGGACAGCATTTAAAGCAAAAGTATAAAGACAATGAGATGCCCTTAGTGGAGCAAAGAGGCTGTTTTGACTGCAATAGAAGTAGAAAGGAGAAAATTGCTTGGAAAAGAGGTTAGAAGTTGGCAAGAAAGAAGTTCATTCAAAGTTTTATAGGCCATAGAAATCTAAAAATGGGGGGGGGGAGGAAATTTTGAGCAAAGTAGATAAACATCCAGATGTACATTTTAAGAAAATTTATATGACCCATGAATGAGAATATTCTTTAAGAAGAAAAACCTAATGCCAGCTGAATTGTTAAAGAATCTCAAGCTGGAAATTAACTGGGGAAAATAGCTGTAGGTGGAGGAAGTTATGAAATCTAATGTCTATATAAAGCAATTTGTGTTTAATGGGAATGACTCCTAATTGAGTCATCCAGAACATAGGTAAGGAAAGGTATATTTAGGCATATGTAAGTTTGTAGAGTTTGAAGAGTTACTATATGCCCCAGTTTCACTGTTTTTCTAATGTAATTATTAGTAATATTGCTCTTCACTTTCAAAAGTATCTTGAATTTGAAAATTAATTATATACCAGTAGTCATTCAAAATTAAGAGTGGAGGCAGAAGTACACTGCTAATATCTGAAAATGATTTTTATGAATTGGGAATCAAAAAAATGAGTAGTAGTGTGACTTGTTGTCTGCATGTGTATGTGTGTGTGTATTGAGTGTATTTTGAAAGAAGTGATAGAGATCTGTGGTAATATTTTGAAATAACTTAGGATAAATGAAATTATATATATATATATATATATATATATATATATATATATATATATCTACACTAATAAAAGACAAAGATGCTAATTGGCCATACCTTCACTATGCCCCAAGCCACGCCCACCAGCCAATCAGAGCGACGATGTGCAAATTAACCCAACCAAGATGGCGGCTGGCAGCCACAGAGCTGGAGCAAGCAGGAGGCTTGGTTGCCCAGGTGATGGAGGAAGCCAAGCCTCCCGCCTGCCCTGAGCCAGCTGTGGCCTCTGCTCATGGCAACAAAGTTTCAATTATAAAAGACAAATAAATCCCAGATACCTGCTTTCAGACAGCCTCCACTGGGAGCTTGGGTGGTTGGGGGACTTGGCAAGCCTTCAAACAGCCATCAGCCCCTCACCCAGGCTGGCCACACCCTCATGGGGTGAGGGTCCTCACTGGGGGGCTTAGCCAGCCTGAAAACGGCCCTCAGTCCCTCACCCAGACTGGCCAGGCAAATTTAATGGCCTTATGACTTGAATGAAGAATTCAATGTTATCACAGATACAAAGATATATATTTCTAAAATTGTGTTTGTGTTTATTTTGAAATTATATCTGAAGCCCTTGTATGTGAATACATAAAGTGTAAAAACTTACGGTGCTTCAATTATTAATTTAGGAAGCTTCTCTATTATTTGACCTGTTTGTCTTCTACAGTAATCACAGTTCTAATTAACTCCAAAATCAAAATAAATCAACAAAGGGATTAAATGCTTCCTATAATTTAGATGAGCAAGTTTACATTTCAATGTTGTGTGTATGAGATTATGCTTATAACTGCTTTAGGAATGAAGAGTAAATATGATGTGATATTTAATAAAATTCTACTTGGTAGACAAGTTTAGATTTATTATTACATTCTTCAGATGCATGTAGTTGGCATCTGCTGGTACATACATAATTAATTTTGTGATAGCAGTGAAGTAACTGGAGGGAAACAATCTGTAAGCTCAACTACACAGAAAAGGATACTTTATAAATATAAGACAGAAGTGAAACTCAAATGAAGAATAAATAAGCCTTTTCCATAGTTGACTACATAATATTTCTATATTTTTGAGGCAATATTTCTTTAAAATAGTTAATATTTTGCATGTGTGTTTGCTTAAAGCTACTGTGTATCAAAATGCTCAGAATCTTAAGAGAGATTTTAATTCACATGGGAAAAGACAAGTGATGTACAAAAGCAAAATACTTTTGGAAAGAATTTTGGGGGGAAACAGAAAATTAAATTTGGTATCCAAATAACAAATGGAAGGATAGGTTTGGAAATATATTAAAAATATTCATCATAATTATTATGCAGAATTTGATATAAATGTACCTCTTATGTTAATATTAAGTTGAATGGCATATCTTGCTTGAATATTGGAAAATAAATTTTAAAATATATAAAACTTCAGTAGCATATCCTCCTAAAATTTCTGTTTAAGAGATTTATTATTTATAAATAAATCACCAAAATGAAAAATCTATGTTCATAAGAGAAGACAAAAAATGCTGGGATTTATAGCACTTTTTCTATAATGAAAAGTACAAAAGAGACTTTCTATATTATTGGACCATGTAAGGGCATCATCTGGCTCTGATGCCTATAATAACACTGATAATTAAATAAAAGGATTTCATTTTTGTATGTAATGACTATATTTAAACACAGCAGAAACAATCTGTATATTATCCAACTAAATTCATTTTTTTTGTCTCTGCAATTAATTTCTATGAAATAAAGCAGGTCTTCAAATAACATAATTTTGTTCAAAGTTGTTTTACCATACCATTAATGAGATGCAGTAAGAACCAAACTCATTTATACCAATTAGCCTACAATAAAATTGGTTTTGTTATATGCTATTTCACTTAAAGTCAGAGAACTTATCAACAATAATAAGCAAGGGCTTACTATACATGGGATGTTATTTGACCTCTGATCTTAATATTACAACGAAAGAATATGATTTACCTGAGAACATAAATTTGGGGATTTTTGTAGTTCAGTTTATTGTTTTGGAAGATATCTAAAATTTAAGCTCTTTTGATAGTAGGTGTCTATATCAAATTGAAAGAGTTCATAAGGGAGAACATTATTATGTAGACTAGAGTCCGAGTGCACAACATTTGTGCACACAGGAGGCAGGGAGGCCTCAGCCTGGCCTGCACCCTCTCACAGTCCAGGAGCCCTTGGAGGATGTCCAACTGCTGGCTTAGGTCAGCTGCAGGGAGTGGGCCTAAGCCAGTAGTCGGACATCCTTAGCGCTGCCATGGAGGCAGGAGAGGCTCCCACCACTGCCGCTGTGCTTGCCAGCCATGAGCCCAGCTTCTGGCTGAGTGGCACTCCCCCTGTGGGAGTGCACTGACCACTACAGAGCAGCTCCTGCGTTGAGCATCTGCCCCCTGCTGGTCAGTGCATGTCATAGTGACTGGTAATTCTGCCGTTAGGTTAATTTGCATATTAGCCTTTTATTATATAGGATGGGCAAACACTTCTGGAATGGTAGAATAAAAACCTTGTAACATCTATGTTACACAAGCAATAAGAACCCAGGCAAACTCTCTAAATCAACTTTTTCATAACTGAAAATTAAGCAAAAGCTTGCAAAAGTTTAAGGAGCATTTATTCAAGAAAAAAAAGCTGAATTTAGCAATGAACAGTAAGCTGTGTCACTTTGTAGCTTTTTTATTCCCATCCTCCTCTTTCCAGTTCCACAATACTTTTAATCGATGACACAACAATAGTAGCTGGGAAAAGCAGCAGCCTACCCTCCACTGAAGGGAGATGGTATGCACAGTAGGTCTGGAGACCTCTCAAAAACCACAGTACCAGAGCAATGTCAATATATGATCTGTATTTTTGTTCTCTGGAAAAGTCCCTTTTACAGATCTTCTTGTTATTTAACCTGAAACAGAGTTCAATAAGAAAAACCCAATCCCCCTGTTATTTGTCAAAGAAATTGGTGGCTATTGTTAAACATCACAGTTATCTACAATTGTGATAAGTTATTGGAACAAACAAGAAGTTAACCAAAAACTTCAAAGGAAAATCTGGAAAATGATACAACTACAGGCAGTGTTGTAGCTCTGACAGGATTCCTGGGACCTAGAGGCCATGTGAAAGTGGAAGAGTGTGCAAGTAACCAGAAGGTCCTAATTTCATACCTTTGGCTGATCATTTTGTTCCATGTAAACAGGAAGTAAAGACTAAGGCAGAGATATGAACTTTTATTACATTGAAAGTATGTCCCAAGACACACACAAAGCAGCTCAGTACAGGGTGGGAGACTTAGTGCAATACCTTGAGAGAAATCTCTGTCTAACTATTACATGACCACTATGCTAACAGGGCAGAGACCATAGTGGCTTTCCACAACAAACAAAGCATAGTTTATTGATCTAGACCAGGGAAGTCTCTGAGAAAACAGCTATAACAACTACACATTTTAGTGTGATGAGGAAATTTTCATGGTTGTCATATTTTATTATTGAAAACTAGTGGCCTGGTGCACAGATTCATGTACTTTGAAAGGAAATTAATTAGAAGGTAGCTGGCGTGGCGGGATTGGGTGAAACGGGCTGGACACACTCTGGAGCCAACCTCCCACGGTCCCTCCCCAGCCGGCTGCACCTGGGGCAGTGCCGCAGCTCAAAGGGTGTCTGAGGAGTGAGTGGGGTCCCTCCAGCAGGTGGAATCCTTCAGGCTGGCCTGTGGGGATCAGGCCAAAATGGCTTTCTACATCATAGCTACCATTGGAGCATCTGCCTCCTGGTGGTCATTGCATGTCATAGCTACCAGTCGGACAGGCAGGCAGGCAGATGGTTGCTTAGCCTTTTATATATAAAGATGTCTAGCTTTCAACTAAAATCTATGAAATAGAATTATGGCTCATACACAGGGGAAAAAATAGGCAATAGAAGTTCTTTCATAGAGGAAACCCAAAAGTTGGACTGATGAGATAAAACTTTAAATGTTAAAAATATGCTCAAAGAACTAAAGGAAACCACATCTAAAGAAGTAAAAGAATGTAATGAGAATGATATTTCACTAAATAGAAAGTAACAATCAATAGATAGAAAATGGTAAAAAAAAAAAAAGATAAAAATTCTGGAGTTGAAAAATATAATAAAAGACTTGAAAAATTCACTAGAAAGGTATAACAGATTTTAGTAAGCAGAAGAAAGAATCGGCATACTTAAAGACAGGTCTATTGATATTAATCAGTTTAAATACTAGAAAGAAACAAAAGAAGAAAATACCAACATACCAATGGCATACTACATATGCATATCAGACCCTCAGAAAGAGGGGTAAGAAAGGGACAATATTTGAAGTAATATTGGCAAAAAACAATTCACAATTTATGAAAAACATTAACCTACACACTCATGAGTCTCAACAAGCACAAGTTTCTCTGTACTGAGTGAACACTGACCCAGAACTTCCCAAAGCTTTTAGATGACAAATATAATTTGTTTTGTTGGATTAGCCTCATTATTTTATTAGATCTCAATACAATGAAATGAGAGCCTGATGCTTTTACTCAGGAAGGAATGTTCTGATTGATTGATTTATTTCTCACTGGAGTATTTTGGGATTGTAGGATGGGTACATTGTGTGATCTGGGGACAAGTTCTTCCTTCAGGTCTTTATTATTTACAGTCAAGTGTTCTATGTTTGAATTAGTAGCACTGACTACTTACACTCCATTCAGGAATGTGTGTATTTGTTAAATGAGTCCATATAAATATGACATGTCTTTGATAAAAACATCAGAATCACAAAAGTGTAATGAATGAGGAACACAGAATTCAGTGGTCACATTAAAAAAATAATAAAATAATAACTTTGGAGTTCTCACTGAACTTTACTATCTGACTATATTTAGACTCCTAAGTCTGGAATATTCAGGATCAGCAGAAAGTTTAAAGCAAAGTCATGAAAATAGAGAAAAGTCTATGGTTTGTGTGCACTGAATGTATCTGATAAATTGAAGATAGTAATGTATTAGAAAGAGATCATTGTTATTAGTAGTAAAAGATTAATTCACATATGATAATTAAATATTTGGTATAACGTTTTATAAAGTAGAGCAGGTAATCTTACAAACATAAGTACTCTACTTAGTTTATGCCAGTCAGCAAGTTGAGGGAGAGGATAATACAGAACATTTGCATTCATAAATGCAAAGCGTAAGAAAGACTGGTCAATGAGTTTAGAGATAGGCCTAGTGGGGAAGAGGTTTTGACAATAAATAAAGTATACATGCTATGTTCATGGCTACTGTGTTTTGTCAACCTCCCCTAGTTAGTGACATTATAATGAGGGGAAGGGCAGAACGTAGACTCACTTTTCCCACTCCTTGATGGTCAGAGTAAAATCTCCCCCACATACAATTCAATGAATAAAATATGCATGTTTGTTTCTGGAAATATTGCCTAAGGAAAGACACATTTGACTTTTTGTGATTCTTTTGGACAGAAAATTGTGTCATTTCTGGTTATTATGCATTTATGTACTAATTACTCCTAAGATCTTTTCATTGTAGAAATTTATTCAATTTTATGTTGTCTATTGATGTCTTTTGTCTCTTACTTTTATTATACACCCTTATTACTATAAAAGATGTCTGTGCATATGAGTTACTGCCATTTTTGCAGTGTGACTTTTTTGGTTGTTTTGGAGGTTTGGAATTTATTCTATTGTCAATACTCAAATATTACAATCTCTTCTTTCAACTTTGGTGTCAAAAATACGGTTGCATACATGACAAGACATGAGTGTGAAAGGTATTTATTTTCTACTCTAAAATAGTCACATACAAGCACATGTTTAGTCCAAAATATAAGTTCTAAAAGTTTCTTATTAACCTACACTACAGTTAGGGACAAAAGTAATGTCATGTGAATGTAAAAAGGTATTCATAACCTACATATCGATTACTTGCTAACAATTTATATGCACATGAAAAATATAATATGCAATATGTTTCACCCTCAAAAACTCCATTTTAACTATAACTCTAAATTGGAAATAATCAATTACCTTTAAAATGAAAACGTGTCAATTTATCTTGCCTAATGAAATAAATATATATAAACATTCCTATTAGCTTATTTTATAAGAAAACATGATAAGCAGAAGACATAAAACTATTTTAATATCACCTAAAGATTCATAATATGTACTTGATGTCAATAATGAATGATTTTCAAAAATTTAAAATACTTATTCAAAACATTTATTATTTTAAAGTGCCTCCAACTTAATATAAATATACATGAAAAATAACAAATTGTATTTTATGTAAAAAAGGCGGACAATTTACTATATGTAACCTTACTTTGTTAGTTTTGTTTTATATATGTTACTATCTATACTAATAAAAGGGTAATGTGCTAATTAGACCAGATAGACCAAACATCTTCCAGACATCCTTCAAGGCATCTTCTGTACGTCCTTCCAGACAAAGCCATGGTGGTGGGGGCCAAGGCTGAGGCAGTGAGGGGCAATCAGGCAGGCAGGCAGAGCAGTTAGGGGAGATCAGGCCACCAGCAGAGAGTGGTTAGGGGAGATCAGCCTGGCAGAGGAGAGCAGTTAGGGACAATCAGGTCAGCAGGGGAGAGCAGTTAGGGGTAATCAGGCCAACAGGGGAGAGTGGTTAGGGGAATCAGGCCAGCAGGCAGCGGCAGTTAGGGGAGATCAGGCCAGCAGGGTAGAGCAGTTAGGAGCAATCAGGCTGGCAGGGGAGCAGTTAGGGGCATCAGGCAGGCAGAGGCAGTTAGGGGCAATCAGGCTGGCAGGGTAGAGCAGTTAGGGGTGATCAGGTTGGCAGGGGAGAGCAGTTAGGGGCAATCAGGCAGGCAGGATGGGTGGATAAGGGCAATCAAGCAGGCAGGCAGAGGTGGTTAGGGGCGATCAGGCAGGCAGACAGAGTGGTTAGGGGTGATCAGGCAGGCAGGTGACTGGTTAGGAGCCAGCAGTCCCAGATTATGAGAGGTATGTCCGACTGCCAGCAGTCGGACATCCCTCGAGGGATCCCAGGTTGGAGAGGGTGCAGGCCGGGCTGAGGGGACCTCCAGCCCTGTGCATGAATTTCATGCACCAGGCCTCTACTTGTTTTATAAAGGTTGTTGTTTAGCTCAAATATAGAGCATAATGATTAGATGATATGTTCTAGAATATGAAGTGCCCATAATCAAATCAAGTCTCTGTTATTTACTAGCCTTTGGCATGTATCAGTTAATATATTATAACACTGATTTCCTTATCTAAAATTTGTGCATAATAATAATTAATAGGCTTCTAAAAGGAGTAAGATTTTGTTTTTAAAATAGTGTTAATAGTGTCTGATTCATAACAGATTATAAATATTGCTATTCTGATGATGATAATTATAAATTTTATTTATATTACATCATATAATTCTTAAGATTTATAATGCTCCATTACTATTTTATTAAAATCTAATATTGATTTTTCTAGTTATTCAATAAATATTTACCACCATTGTTTTACTAGATGTGACAAAGCATCTACTTGGTATATTTTTTAAGAATTTACTCTAACAATATAGGGACCCACTTTCTATGTGGCAAAGACAATCTGTCATAAGAGCCAAGAGGGTTTAGAAAGGGGGTTGGAGAGAAAGGAGTTAAAGCTGTCTCAGAACTGCAAAGAATCTGAGATTTTCACTTCATTTATCACATCAAAGCTAGCTTGCCATGGTCTATAGTTGTTAGCAGAAAATGTGTGACTCCTGGGTCAGAGACAAAGTAAAAATTATTACAGCAATATCAGTGGTCAGATTTTCAGCATTTGTGCCTATTTCCTGAGCTCCAATCCCCACAGAATTATCAAAGAAGTCCATGTGACATCCACATGTGGCAGCTTGTTTTACAGAATAAAAACTCCAAGTTTATGTAGCTTGAATCTTTTTTAATGTTGACTAAGTATAGCTGATATTTGCTTCTGAAGGAGACATTATATTTATTTTACTGCAAAATAAACAAACCTGACATTTCTTCCAGAATAAGGTACTATCTCTTTTTCAAGGCTGCTCCTATGCAAGTATCCTTGAAAAGATATAGTCTGAGACAAAGGCAGTCACTGGTACCTTTTCTCACAAGAGGTCCTCCTTTTATTTGAAAATCAGAAGCAAAATATCCTGCAGATGATAAACATTGGAGGGAGGTTCATGACTTGCAAACTGATTTTATTGGTTATTTCTCAGAAGTCCCAGAGGTCTTCCAGTGGGTGGCCACTGGAATTTACACTATTACTCCAAGGTTTTCTTATTTCATGACTAAGTCTACCTTAGAACATATAAAATTTTGAAATGAAAAAATATTTCACTCCTACAAATATAAAGAAATGAAAAATAAAACATAAAATTACATGGAAATATATATATTGATATACCATATTTCTTGTGAAGGGTCTCATTAGAAATCATAATTGGCAACCGAAAGATATGTTACTTAAAATAGACAGAGAAGTCAACTGAAAGTTGTAACTGCAAACATCCAAAATGAAGTCACTAATTTCAAGGGGCTCTAAATTGGAAACAGGAGGCCATATGCACATCCATAGGGGATGAGGTGCGGATTTGGGGACTTTCATGCTTGGTGTAGAAGCAGTGCCTGAAACTTGCCTCCCTGTTTTCATGCACACTCTTACCCTCAGAATCTCACCACCCAGACCCGACCCATCCTTTTGGAACTAATCATCACACCATGTTAGACAGCCAGTGGGAAATGTTTCTTTTGCAACAACTTGTGGTTTTTACCTTCCGATGCTCTGGCTTTCTTTGTCTTTCCTGGAGCACTATTTAGGTTGCTACCCAAATCTGTGCCTCCCAGACTGCAATTCCTCCTTTGCTCAAGTAAATGTATTTTTTTAAATTTTTTACAGCCTAAACCTTATTTTTTGTTAACAAAGTGTTTACTTGATTAGTTAAATGGATATATCCTATAATTGAATGTGAAAGAAAGCCAGAGATTTCACTGGACCAGGAGATGAGAATAAGAGAATTTCAGAAGATAAAAACAAGCAGTTGAATTGCTACCAATGGGATGCCCTCTGCATCCCCGCCTGTTACCAGTGGAAGTGGAGTTCTTGCCACATGTCAAGGAAAGGAATTTCCTGAGACTTGCATGGGAGGATGAGTGATCTTTATTTCCATGGACTTAAAACCCTAGGTTTCCAATAGCCCATTTCCCTTCGTTCTGCCATGGAAAAAATTCAGCTGTGTCTTCAGCAGTGCTAGAATTAAGGCCACTGCCTAGGGCAGCGGTTTCCAACCTGTGGGTCGCAACCCCTTTGGCGGTCGAACGAGCCTTTCAAAGGGGTCACCTAAGACCATCCTGCATATCAGATATTTACGTTACGATTCATAACACTAGAAACATTACAGTTATGAAGTAGCAACGAAAATAATTTTATGGTTGGGTCACAACATGAGGAACTGTATTTAAAGGGCCAGAAGGTTGAGAACCACTGACCTAGAGTTTCTGCTCCATATCAAAGCACAGTCCAGTCCAGCTTCCTGCCTGTGGAGTCCACATGACCCTAGACCATGCCGCTGCTTAAGGCCACATGGCTATGATGAGAGGATAGGTGAGTGTAAGTTATGGAGAAAGAGATGAATAAGTGGGCAAGAGGGAAGCAGGAGAGCCAACAAGTATGAGTGAAGCAGAAGAGAGAGAACTCCTTGTCTTGGAATTATGTATTCCCAAATTTCCATGGGCTTGCATGGGGGTCCATAACCCTAGTCTCATATCTTTTTCTCAGGTTAAAATGACAGGAAGTACCTTCCCTATGCCACCCTGACTTCACTGCCCATGCTCCCATTAACCCCTTTATTTGATCCTTTCCCCCAGCGATCTGCAGGGAATGGACTAGTGGTTCCCTAGTGAATGTGAAGCTGTAGCTTCCTGGTGAAGCTGCCAGATGACCATGTATGTCAGACTGGGTTCTGCTTTGCTGTCTTCCTATTATGAATATTAGTAACTAGCTGATTATGATGATAACAGTATTTTCTCTCACCTGACAGAGGTTTTATTTTGCGTGTTCCACTGGTATTCAGCTTGGCTTTAAATTTACATATACCCAAGGTAGGTAGAATCTGTCTAGCCCTGTTAACCCATTTACGCCATAAGCATCTGTAGATGCAAGAGGGGGACCTTTCCCACGTGCCATGCATGTCTATAAAAAAAAAATGTTTTCCCTAAGTGGCAGCGCTGACCAATTTTAAAATCATTTTTTCGAGAGAATTTTCAGCTGAAAATATTCAAGAATACCCGAATTGTGAGTCATATATTTATTTTTATAATATTCATCGCAAATTGATTTTTTTAATTAAATTCAAAATATTGTGGCGTGTGGGGATGGTTTCCATTTTGGACGCATGGCAGTTAGCTGGTTAAAGGTCCTAGATTTTACTCTACCATCCAACTGACAGCTGAACCTACTATAGTTTTATGGGTGCTGGTAGAAGACACAAGATTCTTGGGTCAGGAATAAAGTCCAGTTTATTTCTCATGAATAGCTGCAGCCAGAATATCAGCATTATCTTGGGCCAGTTGTCTAAGCTCTAATACTCACAGGGGACCATAGAGGCGGCCAAATGAAAATTGCACACACAGTGGGTTGAGTTATTGAAGATGAACTGCAGGCTTAGGAAACTCCAGTCTTGTGTAATGGGTGGCCAACAAACCTGACCAAATTTTTCCCTGGAGAAGATAGTTTCTTTACTTTATGGTAGAACAAACAAACCCACTTACTGCTCCCTAGGGGACACTATCTCCTATTTTAATATCTATTTATTATAAAAACAGCCTTAAGAATAAATGGCTGCTGATGCCTTTTGCGCCCGAGGTCCAGAAATATGAGAGACCCATGGGGATTATCTCCCAACAATACCAAGGGGCAAGACACAGACTTGCCATCATTCAATTTAACTATGCATATTCCTAATGGTTCTTTTAGGGAGCATATAATTTCATCACATGTTAACTGCATTAGGACTAACTGTGGAAGTGGCTCCATTACAAGGTGGCAGGAACTATCCTTTGATGGTTTTATTTGTCAAATGCTGTAAGCAAACACTAACGCTATAGAGTTGGAAATGTTGATTATGGGGGGAAAGTTGTGTAAGGGGAAAAAGTTGTGTAAGGGTCAAAACTTGTAATAAGTGAAAACAAATGATCTCACAGCAGAAAACAGAAAAGGAGTAAGTTAATTTAAGTTTCAAAATGGTACCTAATTATTTTCAAAGAAGTGAGTTAGAGAAAGAGAATAAAATTATAAGCTATCTCTTTCTAGACTGGTGTTAACTAGTGGCCAGTATTGACAGACGTCTTAACTTGTGTCTCTGAAGAATGAATATTTTATTCCTACTAATCTGTAAGGTCTCTTTATCTAAAGACTCCTTGTGGATAATCTGGTGAAAATAAATGACAAAACATTCTCAGGTGATTCAATTCATAGGTGGTCACTACAGCCATCATCAGTATGCATTTTATAAGCTGTTTGCATTCTGTTTATTTTTCACGTGCCCACAATTAATTATTAACAATTAATAAGATAAGGCATAAAAAAGATAAACAAGAAGTGTCTGCATTCTCTTTGAACATAAATTAAGATGACATATTGCTAGGACAGCATCCTGTGTGTGACATAAAACAGACATGGTTGTCTGCTGAATTATACCACAGCTTTATGTACTTCTTTGTGAAATGTGAATGTGAATGGAATTCATTTAAGAAAATGAGATATGGAACCCAGTCATCCTCGAGTGGATTTGAGTGCAAATTGGTAGACTGAGTATTGCAGATTCTGGCAGGACACAGAGGACTTTAATGTAAAGTACATGGCACAAGAAGATAGAGGTGCATTTAAGAGTAGAATACATTAAATGAACAGTCTTATTGAACACATGTTCCAGAGTACAGTACATTTCCCAAAAGTCATGGCTTTCATTAACATTTAATAGCGATGATATATACAGTGGTTTGGTTGCACTAACGCCAAATTGCCAGTTTTGGGAGGTTAGAAACTGCTCTTAAAGTCCTGATTCAGAAAAAATAATGGTCCCACAGGCTTGCCATCCTGATTTTTAAAAAAATAAAAATAAAAGACTTGCTAAGTGAAATAATTTAGACACAGAAAGACAAATACAATATAATTTCACTTCTATGTGGAATCTAAAAACAAAATAAATGAATAATCATGACAGGAACACAGTCATAGATACCCCCCAGATGTGAGGAGCTTTAGGGCTGGATTAAAAAAAAGTGAAGGGGTTAAGTACAAATTGGGGATAAACAAATTAATATGAAGTTGGTTGTCCTTGATCATTTAAACATGTTTAAAACCTGATTTTTTTTGTCTACTTGTTACCATTTCTATAGAAAAATCTATAGTCTTTTCCTAGAAATATGGAAAGTCTTATTACCAAAATCAATCTCAGTCCATCTCTAGTACATGTCCAGCTTCACATATACCTTTTACTAAAATTGGATATGATTTTATTTCACCACTCCAAACTCCGCACTGATAGTGTGCTCAATCAAGGGGTGCCCTCTAATAGTCTGAACCAGTGTTTCCAACTTAAAGTTCATCAGTATCATTGTACTCTTACTTAGACATCAGTGTTTATCCACGAATGGGAATCAGGAAAGATGTTGAGATATTTTCTGCTAAGGCTGCAGAGTTATAACTCTCCTACAATATCCGATCATAGTTTTTAAATTTAAGGATGCAAGTAGTAGTATTTCAAATCCAAAGCCATTCTCCAATTCTGTTGTGAATGAATAACTAGTAAACCTTGCAGGGGAATAATTCACAGTTACATTATTAAATAGCAAGACATCTGTGCTTCTGAGATTTGTAATACTCAAAATTTAGGGACAATGTACTGGGATTTGGTGGTATAAAGTAATCTAGAATAATAGGACAGCTATATGTAGAGAATCTCTAGGATATGTAGTCACAGACTTTGGATGGCAAGCTACCAGGGAGTCATGAAATATATGCTGGTATTAACCACAGGGGCTCCAAGTAGTTATAGATCAGATAAGACAATCATGACCTCCTATATATTTATAGAAATTAGCTGCCTAGAGAATCATGTGTTATTCATAACAACTTGCTGTTCTAACACCTTACCTCCTTATGTAATTTAAGTTTGGGATGCAAAACAGAAGGTTAACTTAGGAATGAGAAAGCTTAATGATTGACTTTGAAAGAATTTCTAAGAGCTGCTTTGCTGATGTTTTATATGGTAGTGGACTTTAATAGCTAAGTGTCATGTGAGATGAATGAGTAAGGCTAAAGATTGGAGTGTTCAAATTATAAACTCCTACTGACAAACTGAGACATGATTTTGCTACCATTTTGTGATAAAGTTTCTCCAAAACATAGTAACAGACCTTATACTAGATATGAGAAACACCATCTGAAATCTAATATAATAAAACATTAATAAAAAATGTGAGAACACCAGATACCTAAGTTTAGAAATTCTTGGATTTTTAATTTCAATGTGAACTTTAACTACATCACATGAGAACTTTAAATAACTTCTGGAGTTTACATACAAAATACATAAATATCTGTAAACCAAGTACAGAAAGTCTTCAGTATGAATTTGGACTAAAAGTTTAATTTCATTCACCTGAGAACCATAAATATATTTTCTAGTTAACTTAGAAGTGATCATAGCTGAGTGAATAAGTAAAAGCAACATTATAATTATACCAGACAGTATTTATATGTGAATGTGTGCAGCATTAATGTGTATATGTTATTATAATAATGTGTACATTAATTTTAAGAAGGTGTTTTTGAAATATGAAAAATAACTCATTAGCATGCATTTAGGGACACAGTGAAAGCAGTCCTGACAGGGAAGTTCATAGCTCTATAGGCCTACCTCAAAAAATAAGAAAAAATGGTAATAAATTATCTACCCCTACAACTCAAAGAATTAGAAAGAGAGCAATGAGAAAAGCCCAGAGTAAGCAGAAGGGAGGAAATAATAAATATCAAAGTGGAAATAATGTAGAGACAAAAAAATACAAAAGATTGCCGAAACCGGTTTGGCTCAGTGGATAGAGCGTCGGGCCTGCGGACTGAAAGGTCCCAGGTTCGATTCCGGTCAAGGGCATGTACCTGGGTTGCGGGCACATCCCCAGTAGGAGATGTGCAGGAGGCAGCTGGTCGATGTTTCTCTCTCATCGATGTTTCTAACTCTCTATCTCTCTCCCTTCCTCTCTGTAAAAAATCAATAAAATATATTAAAAAAAAATACAAAAGATAAACAAAACCAAGAGCTAGTTCTTTGAAAGGATAAACAAGATTGATGAACCTCTAGCCGGGCTCACCAAGAAACAAAGAGAGGGGACCCAAATAAACAAAATCAGAAACCGATCCCACAGAAATACAAAGGATTATTTAAAAAAATACTATGAACAACTCTATTCCAACAAACTGGACAACCTAGATGAAATGGACATATTCTTATAAAAATACAAGCTCCCAAAACTCAATCAGGAAGAATAAAAAAACCTGAATAGACCAGTAACTACCAATGAAATTGAAGCAGTAATCAAAAATCTTCCAGCAAACAAAAGCCCTGGTCTGGACGGCTTTACAGGGGAGTTCTACCAAGCTTTCAAAGAAGAACTAAAACCTATCCTTCTCAAACTATTCCAAAAAATTCAAGAGGAAGGCACACTTCCAAGCTCTTTCTATGAAGACAGCATTACACTAATTCCAAAATCAGATAAAGACACCACAAAAAAAGAGAACTACAGGCCAATATTTCTTTATGAACATATATCATAAAATCCTCAACAAAATTCTAGCAAGTTGGATCTAGCATAACATTAGAAGGATCATATACCATGACCAAATCGGATTTATTCTGGGGCTGCAAGGATGGTAGAATATCTGCAAATCAATAAATGTGATATATCACATAAACAAATTGAGAGACAAAAATCATATAATCATATCAATTGATGCAGCGAAAGCATTTGACAAAATCCAACACACTTTCTTGACAAAAACTCAGCAAAGTGGGAATAGAGGGATCATACCTCAACACAATAAAAGCCTTATACGACAAACCTACAGCCAACATAATACTCAATGGGCAAAAACTAAATCCATTTCTCCTAAGAACAGGAACAAGACAAGGATGCCCACTTTCACCACTCCTGTTCAATATAGTACTGGAAGTGCTAGCCATAGCGATAAGACAAGAAGAAGAAATAAAAGGCATCCAAATTGGAAAAGAAGTAAAACTGTCCTTATTTTCAGATGACATGATCCTGTACATAGAAAACCCCAAAGCTCCATCAAAACACTACTAGACCTAATAAATGAATTTGGCAATGTAGCAGGATACAAAATTAACACCCAGAAATCCATGGCCAAATAACAGGTTTTATACACCAATAATGAACTCACAGAAAGAGAAACAAAACAAAAACAAAATCCTATTTACCATTGCGCCAAAAAAATTAAGATACCTAGGAATAAACTTGACTAAGGAGGTAAAAGATCTGTACTCAAAAAACTACAGGACATTGAAAAAAATAGAGGAAGACATAAACAAGTGAAAGAACATACTATGTTCATGGATTGGTAGAATCAACATCATTAAAATGTCCATACTACCCAAAGCAATCTATATATTCAATGCACTCCCCATTAAAATACCAAAGACATATTTCAAAGATCTAGGACAAACTCTCCAAAAATTCATCTGGAATTAAAAAAGACCCCGAATAGCCACAACAGTACTAAGAAAGAAGAACAAAGATGGAGGGATCACAATACCAGATATCAAGCAATATTACAAAGCCACGGTTCTCAAAACTACCTGGTACTGGCACAAGAACAGACATATAGACCAATGGAACAGAACAGAGGACACAGAACTCGACCTAAGCCATTATGCTCAATTAATATTTGACAAAGGAGGCAAGAGCATACAATGGAGTCAAAACAGTTTCTTCAATAAATGGTGCTGGGAAATTTGGTCAGATATATGCCAAAAAATGAAACTAGATCACCAACTTACACCATACACAAAAACAAACTCAAAATGGCTAAAGGACTTAAATATAAGAGGGGAAACCATAAAAATCTTAGAAGACTCCATAGGGAGCAAAATAGCAGACATGTGTCATAGCAATATCTTTACCAATACAGCTCTTAGGACAATGGACCTAAGGAGAAAATAAACAAATGGGACTACATCAAAATAAAAAGTTTCTGCACAGCAAAAGAAACCATCAACAAAACAACAAGAAAGCCCACTGCATGGGAGAACATATTCGCCAATGCTATTTCAGAAAAGGGTTTAATATCCAAAATTTACAGAGAACTCATACAACTTAACAAAAGGAAGATAAACAATCCAATTAAAAAATGGGCAAAGGACCTAAATAGACACTTTTTGAAAGAGAACGTACAGAAGGCCGAGAGACATATGAAAACATGCTCAAAGCCACTAATCATCCATAAGATGCAAATCAAAACAACAATGAGGTACCATCTCACACCTGTCAGAATGGCTATCATCAACAAAGGACAAGTCCTGGCAAGGATGTGGAGAAAAAGGAACCATTGTGCACTGCTGGTGGGAATGCAGGCTGGTGCAGCCACTGTGGAGAACAGTATGGAGTTTCCTCAAAAAACTAAAAATGGAACTCCCATTTGACCCAGTGATCCCACTTCTAGGAATATATCCCAAGAAACCAGAAACATTAATCAGAAAGGATATATGCACCCCTATGTTCATAGCAGCACAATTCACCATAGCTAAGATTTGGAAACAGCCTAAATGCCCATCAGCAGATGAGTGGATTAAAAACCTGTGGCACATCTACACAATGGAATACTACGCTGCAGTAAAAAAAGAAGGAATTCTCACCATTTGCAACAGCATGGATGGAACTGGATAGCATTATGCTAAGCAAAATAAGCCAGTCAGAGAAAGATAAATATCACATGATCTCACTCATATGTGGGATATAATGATCAACATAAACTGAGAAACAAAAATAGATCCAGAGACAAATGGCATAGAAAGCTTAAATTATTTATTGTTTTGCTATATAAACATTCGGGGATTGTTAGTCCATCTAGTAAGATGCATACAGATCCTGGTCCCTAAAAAGTAAGAAGCTAGTAGGAAGCAGAACATGTGGACTGTGACACTAGAATCCTTAAGGGTAAATGTAGAAAATTCTGGTACCCACATAATGTGGTCAGAAATGGCAATCATCCTGGATACCTTATCTAGGAATTGAGGAAGGCTGCTATTTCATATTCTGTTGAAGCATTCATAACTTATTTGTTTAAAGAAACATATTTTCTTAAGAATACTACTGATGCCGAAACCGGTTTGGCTCAGTGGATAGAGCGTCGGGCCTGCGGACTGAAAGGTCCCAGGTTCGATTCTGGTCAAGGGCATGTACCTGGGTTGCGGGCACATCCCCAGTAGGAGATGTGCAGGAGGCGGCTGGTCGATGTTTCTCTCTCATGGATGTTTCTAACTCTCTATCTCTCTCCCTTCCTCTCTATAAAAAATCAATAAAATATATTTTTTAAAAAAAAGAACACTACTGATGATATCCTGTGTGTGATCTGTGGATGAAATGACTCCTTCCATACCCCTGGGAGAGGAGTAGCCTGTAGACTATTGAAAGTTCATGAAGATAAGCGATGCATGGCTGTCTTGTAGGAAAGTGCTGACTGGGAGGAATATCTATGTTGAATCATGCATGAAAAAAAGACGTGGGGAAAAGAAACACTCTCCCAAACATAAACAAGAAATAAGAAATTATGCCCTAACCAGTTTGGCTCGGTGGATAGAGCGTAGACCAACTGACTGAAGGGTTCTGGATTTGATTCTGGTCAAGAACATGTACCTTGGTTGTGGGTTCAATCCTCAGTAGGGGGCGTGAAGGAGGCAGTTGACTGATATTTCTCTCTCATGGATGTTTCTAACTCTCTATCCCTCTCCCTTCCTCTCTGTAAAATCAATAAAATATATATTTTTTAATTAGAATTTATAATAGAATTCTAACTTCAGCTACAACTATTTTACTGTGAATTCAGCAGCAGTATCTCAAAAATAGTCATTGTGTTGGAAATTAAAAGTGTTCTACTAAAATAATGCACATCTAAAAATTTAGTTTGGTGCCATTTAATATAAGATTAGCATATATTAATTAGTAGCATTTTATTAGATACCAAATAATAATAAAATTAATCACAATAAGGAAGAAAAATTGTTTTCTTCCTTTATTTTTTGACAAAATTCTGTTTTTCAGTATCTATGTCCCAGAGAAATGATTCTTTGACATGCCCATTGAGTAAAAGGTTAAAAGATAAAAAAGTAAATTGATGTTTAAGAGGTATTTCAGAGTTTGTTGTTTTATTGTTTAAAATCTATCAAGTATAATTTCTCCTTTCTCTCTTTTTCTTTTTTTCCCCTTTGTTTTTTTTTCTTTATTGATTAAGGTATTACATATAAGTCCTTATCCCCCCATTGCCCCCCCACTTCTCCACTCATGCCCTCACCCCCCTGGTGTTTGTGTCCATTGGTTAGGCTTGTATGCATGCATTCAAGTCCTTTAGTTGATCTCTCCCCCTTACCCCCCACCCTCCCCTTCCTTCCCTCTGAGGTAGGATGGTATGATCGATGCTTCTCTATCCCTGCATCTGTTTTTGTTCATCATTTTATGTTGTTCATTATATTCCACAAATGAGTGAGATCAGGTGGTATTTATCTTTCTCTGACTGGCTTATTTCACTTAGCATAATGCTCTCCAGTTCCATCCATGCTGTTGCAAATGGTGAGAATTCCTTCTTTTTTTACTGCAGCGTAGTATTCCATTGTGTAGATGTACCACAGGTTTTTAATCCACTCATCGTTTGATGGGCACTTAGGCTGTTTCCAAGTCTTAGCTATGGTGAATTGTGCTGCTATGAACATAGGGGTTCATATATCCTTTCTGGTAGGAAAGACACTTTATCCTAGGGGAAAGTGTCACATGGTGATATATGGATACCTGAAGAAAAAGAGAAACACCAATCTCTCTCTTTTTCTTCAGGTATCCATATATCACCATATGACACTTTCCCCTAGGATAAATTGTCTTTCCTGTCATCATCTCTACCCAGAAATTGATTAATAAAACAAACAAAAAATACTTAAGCTCTATGCTGAATACACAGTTCTTTCCATCTTATGTAATTTAAAGGCTCAGTGGTATTAAATATCCTTTCCTTACTTTTCAATCCAAATTGGTTGTGCCATTTATAAAATTTTAATTATTACTATATCCAGGGGCTCCAGTTTGTGTGTGTGTGTGTGTGTGTGTGTGTGTGTTTTGGTTTTTTTTTTATGTCCTCAAAGGTCTCTTTCAAATTCTACATTCACCTTCTAATTCAAATTACCTATGATCAGGGGTCCATACATAACAGCCCGAGGACCCTGGTTATCGCCTGTAGTTTTATACAAAATTACTTTTGTTGCTACAAAATAGGAATGAAAATATAAGCTCTGTTATTTTTGATAAACTAAACACTGAAAGATAAGATTACAGTGCTTGCGGAGATTTCTGTTCTATATGTAACTAATCACTGTCAAAATGAACTCACACAGTGTGTTACCTCAAGAAAATAAAAATTCTATCTTATAAAATAGACACGTTGGTATATGCAATGATATGGAGGTTTACCTTAGGAAAGATGACCACTAGGCAGACACTCAGAGGCACAAGTTAATAGTATATGCTTTATTCCCACCTTGGGTCCTGGGAACTTTCTAGTAACAGCTGAATTAAAGTTCTGGACAAAGTTCTGATGACAGGTTATTCATGTGGAGAACTGGCTTCGTCCTACTCTAGGGATCACAGGGGATAGACCTGTGTCCAGGGATCTATACATATGTGTCTATTCGGGATGGTTACATGTGCCTTGGACAAGTTATTGGCATACATGTTTGTATCCTGCAAATGTTAAACTTCTATTTATATGAAAGAAACATTAGTTTACAATTTCAAAATATAGCATATGGTGCTTTTAAATACCACACAGAAGAGAAACAAATGCTAAAAGTCTTTGGGTGAAATTAAGTGCTATGTATGTTGCACATATAAATTACGCAAATGCAGAAGAGAAAGCAACTACCTAAGCTCAGAAATACCTGGGAAGACTTTGGGAAAGCTTTACAAAGCATAAAGCCTTTCTTTCAGGATGATTTGTGAAGAAATAAGGACATTCATTCCACTAAAATAAGCTGGATTTGACATTCTTGATGGCATATACTAGTAATTAGCATTTTACTGAAGGGCTTCCATCTGAGGCTCAGGATATTTACTTAAGTTCATATGGTTTGGGACAGAAGTCAGGTACTTGAGGTTGTAAAACAGAAGACCCTGTGTTCTTGCCTGGTGTCACCAATGGCTGCTCTCAGCAACCAGAGGCCCCTCACAGTGTCACAAAGTTGCAGTTTACTTCATCAAAGGGAGCAGAAGAATCGCTCTCCCTTTGAATCGCTGACCATTTTAAAGGGCTCCCATCTGAATAAATCAGACCCACCTAAGATAATTTCCCCTTTGATTATTTCAAAATCAACTATTTTATCACCTTAATACATCTACAAAAATCCTTCCCTTTTGCCACGTAATGTGAGCTAACCGCAGGAGTGGTTTTCCATCATATTCATAGTCCCACACACACTCAAGGGAGGAAGACCACACAGTTTGTGCACTGGAGGGAGAGAGTCATGGTGATCACCTTAGAATTCTGCCTAGTAGGTCAGGTGATAAGCTCTTGTCCACATAATTATTTCCCTCCCCAGCAGCAGCAGTCTCTTTTGGGGGCTGAAACTTGTTTACATTAGGCTCTACTCTTGTTTTATACAAAATGTCTATAATACAAACACTAAGAAAGAAAAAAAACACACATAAAAACAACAGTGCACGCCATAATCAACACACACACACACACACACACACACACACACACACACGTCAAAAATGGAGACAGTAACCTAGAAATTGAGATTTGTGGATAAGGACTTAAAAGTCACATTCTTAAATATTGTTAAGGAGCTACTGGGGACAAGGGAAGATGTATAAGAACAAATGGGGGATTTCAGAAAAGAAACAGAAAGTACAGTGTTAGAACAAATTTCCTCTGAGTAAATTTGAAGAACTAGTTAGCTTTATCAAGCCATTCGAGACATTCTTAAATCGGGCAGCATCCCATGTAGAAACTATGTGGGCCTTAGGAGGGGTTGTAAAAAATGGAAGGTTTTTAATAGGATGGGGTGGGACAAGGGAGCTATTAACAAAACCAAGATTAGGAATTAGGAGCTCTTTAGGGGGGAAGAGAATGGCAGAGGTCTTTCATTGTGCAGTTTTCCTCTTCTTTCTTGGGGAGCTGTGGAAGGAGGACCCAGGTGACAGATCACTTCGTTGTGTTGACTAGGAAATTACAGACTGGTTGATTAAGGTGATGCTTCTGGGTGAAGTTGAAACAATTAGGTCAAGTATTAAAATTAGGTTTGGTATCAAGGGCTTTAGTACAAGTGACACCATTTTAGGCCTGTGATTTTCTCTTTAACAAGAGAAAGAAGAAAAAAATACACCAGAATTAGGTGTCTTCTGTTTGGCACTTTGAATGTAATCCTTACCTAAGTGGTTAGATCTTGGCCTAGGAAGATTCTCATTTTTCTCCACTTCTGTACTCTCCGCCTTCACTTCTTTTTTGATGAGTTAAAGGATTTAAAAATAAAGTTTAAATTACACATTTTCTGTACCAAGGAGTTGCTTTTAATAAATGCTAAGTATCTGTGGAACACATTCTTAAGACTACTCCCATTGTCAGGAAGTCATTATTCTATTTTTCACCTTAAATTATACTCCTTTTTCCCGCTTTGTTCAAGCTCACTAGACAGGGTTATAAAGTCAGTTCCATATAATAGCAAATATTTTATTGGCAATAATTTAATATGTCACAACATTAAGAATGAAATCTACTTCCTATGTTCAAAGAAATTTCCTAAATATTCCACTACTGTAGAAAAGGAAGTCTTAATAAAATGAGTTTACTCACTTTAATTTTCTAAATAAAATTTAATTATGTTATATTTTCTCCCCTTTCATTTGTCTTATCCAACTCAGACTTGTGTATGTATCCCAGTTCCTGATATAATTGATACAAGTCTGTCATATCCTATATAATAAAAGGGTAATATGCAAACTGACCCTAACAGCAGAATGACTGGGAATGACTGGTCACTATGACACACACTGACCACCAGGGGGCAGATGCTCAATGCAGGAGCTGCCCCCTGGTGGTCAGTGCACTCCCACAGGGGGAGCTCTGCTCAGCCACAAGCCAGGCTGACGGCTGCCAGTACAGTGGTGGTGGTGGGAGCCTCTCCCGCCTCCTCAGCAGCGCTAAGGATGTCCAACTGCAGCTTAGGCCTGCTTCCTACTGGCAAGTGGACATCCCCTGAGGGCTGCCGGGTTGCCAGAGGGATGTCTGACTGCCAGCTTGGGTTTACTCACTTTAATTTTCTAAATAAAATTTAATTATGTTATATTTTCTCTCCTTTCATTTGTCTTATCCAACTCAGACTTGTGTATGTATCCCAGTTCCTGATATAATTGATACAAGTCTGTCATATTCTACTATAAGATCTTCTACTAACTTCCTAAAACTTTCAAAATGGAACTTTCCAACTCAAATGCTCTTAAGTATCTTACTTTTCCAAAGTTGCAATGAATCACAGAATACATTAAACTATTATATCATGAGCCTCACAGCTACAAAATTTATAAAGCATGAATAAAAGTCAAAACTAAATATAAGGATTTCTGTAGTTTACACTCTAAATATAAATGTCTTACACTTTACTATTCCCAAGTGAAATTGACAGTTCAAAAACCCAGAACTAACCACATAGTCTGTCAATATTTCTGTTGCCAACTGAGTTTTAATATACCCTGAGGAAAGAATGTGGACAGGAAAAAAAAGAGAAAGCAGAAAAAGAAAAAAAAACCTTTGTTTTAGTTCACTGAGTTCATTCATAACACCTTTCATCGTGTAATATCATTAATGTCAATCAGGAGTAAATTTTTCCTATTAAGAAATTAATTTTGCTGCCATGTGAATATCTCCAAATAAAGAAGAATAATCATAATTTAAAATTCCAGAACACTGTATAGTATTATTGTGCTGTTGGTTTCTTTTTATTCTTTTTTTTAATTTCTTTATTGATTATGCTGAGCTCTCTCTGAGAAGCAATAAGATGATAATAAGACCCAAAGAGTAAAGTACAGGGTGGGGCAAAAGTAGGCTTACAGTTGCTCATATGGAAAATAATGAAAAAAATTAATAAATAATAACAAGAATAAACTCTGTGTTTTGTGTACTCACAACTGTAAACTGACTTTTGCCCTAACCTAAGTAATTATTACCTAAATAGTTTACCCACATTATATCCTGCTGAGTTAAAATGTGAAAAAAAAAGTCAGATGAAAAAATGCGGCATGGAGATGTTAAGCAGCTTTCCTAAATCATACAATTATGAAGTATCAAGATGCAGTATGGCTATAAGGCTACACTTCAAACCACCTATTCTATTGCTTTTTACCATAGTCCTCTTCTCTTATAATTTAATTGACATAAAAGTTCTTGACTCTGTCCCAACTTTGAAGAGTGTGAAAGGAGACACTAAAGCTTCTTCCAGCCAAATGGGAGTTCTACATTTACAAAATAATTTATTCAATTTGACAAGTATTTATTGTTAGGTTATAGGTGGCTCAGGAGGCGGCGTAGGAAATAAACACTTGGAGTGCGGGTGAATTTCCCGCCAAAATATAAGATGGCTCTGTCTTTTGGTTTTGTTCCATCCACCAAAAGGGTGGATTACAAACAAATATTTGGTAATACGCAGTTACAATCGCCCGAGTTTACACGTTTCCCGCACTCCACCGCAAATCTATATGAACCGAGTTAAAGACGGCTCCCGTGGAGTACGCGCAATTCACGCGAGCTGACTTAACTCGTTTCCCGCACTCCAAGTGTAAAGAGAGATGAGTCAATCAGAAAAGAAAGAAAAGGAAAGGTTTTATTCTGTGTCCCCGGGCGACCCATGAACCCCAAAGACAGGGCCCGTGGATTCGCGCCCACAGGGAGGGGGGAACTTTGTTTTATACTGCGGTTGGGTGAGGGGTGGGGGTATGAAGTCAGCTCTCTTTATTTCCTATGCCGCCTCCTGAGCCACCTAACCTAACATTTATTAGGTGCTTATTATGTGCCAGGCACCATTCCAGGCACATTAGTGAACAACAACAAATAACAGTGATAATATAGTAGAGATATTGACAAGAAAAAATAATATAATACCTTACCTATTATGATAGCATATATAAATTCTTGTGGAAAAAATAGATGATAGAAAAAGAGATCCAGAGTTTTGAAGAAATTATTTGAATTGTAATGTGTATGTGTGTGGCAGAGGGGATAAGGGGTCAGGACTGGTCTCATTGATATGGTAATATGCAGCCCAAAACTTCTATGTCTCCATTTAAAATCTTGACCCCTTGCTGGCTTAGAGCAGGGAAGTGTAGCTCTTATTTTTATCAACAACCACAGTGAAACTTGCCACCATTGGAAAATACCTAGAGAGGAGGAAATGAAAACAGAATTTTATTCCATTATATTCTTCCCACCTATATTACTAGCATTCTGTTGTGAAAAAATATTAAGAAATCTGAAATCAGCCAGGGAATTTCTCTATAGGCCATGTAGGAATAAAAGGGTTAGTCATCACAGCTGGAGCCTGGTAACAAGTCAAAAGAAGGTGAGAGTTTCCATCTTCTGTGTTAAAGTGCTCCCAGTACAGAGAACTAATAATGTATAGAAATCACATCAGGAAGCACAAGGTGAATGCTTCCCATACCACTCTCCAAAGTAAATACATGGTCTCCTTATCACCACCTCAAGCTGAGTCATTGATGGCACCACCTCGTGCATTGTATTTATTCTATACCCTCCAGGCTATCCCATCACTTCTTAAATTGAACATTATTATCAATGTAAAATGAGGATATGCAATTATTTTTAACTTATACATGTAAAAACTTTACTTACACCTGTATCCAGAGGCCTAGTTATATAATTTGCTGTGAATAAAAGTTACTGGAGATAATGTATTACATATTATTATCTAGATAGCAGGTACCACCATGCTTAGATTACATATTATAAAATGAGTGAAAAAAGGATCCAATTTAACATTATTAGTCATACAGAAACCTAAAGCTTAATATAATAGCGAATGTTAATAAAAGTACTATCCACATAAATATTTCCTCCTTTTTAATGTATAAGTGTTATTGTTTTTACTTAACCAGAAACAACCGGGACTAGATTAATTTTTTATTTGGAATTACGTGTTTGGGCAAATCTGTTGAAAAATGGGGTGAATTCACATTGGTGCCATTTCTATACACCTCTAATAAACTATTAGAAAAAGAAACTAAAAAAAATCTAATTTACTATTACAACAACAAAAACAATAAGAAATAAGGTACCTAGGAATAAATTTAACCAAGGAAGTAAAATATCTGTAACTTGGAAAATTATAGGACATTGAAGAAAGAAATTGAGGAAGATACAAATAAGTGGAAGCATATACCATGTTCATGGATGAAAAGAATTAACATCATTAAAATGTCCACACTAGCCAAATCAATCTGTGGATTCAATGCAATTCCTATTGAAATACCAATGGTATATTTCACAGATTTAGAACAAATATTCCAAAAATGTATGTGGAATCAAAAAAAAAAAAAAAGACCCTGAATAGCTTCATCAATCTTAAGAAAGACGAACAAAGTTGAAGGGGTCACAATACCTGATATCAAACTACACTACAAGACCATCGTAATCAAAACATCCTGGTACTGGCATAAGAATAGGCATAAAGGTCAATGGAACAGAATAGAGAACCCAGAAATCAACCCAAGATTATACGGTAAATTAATATTTGATAAAGGTGGCAAGAACATACAATGGGGTAAAGACAGGGAACCATGTCCAGCATGGCCAGGGGTGAACCTGAGGAGGGGCAGTGAAGGATTGAAGAAGACAGACAAGAGATACAGTTGGGACCAGGTGGATCACTATGCCTGGATGAGGAAACAGTGACACAACCTATAAACCAAAGCTTTATTTTATAGTCAGATCACACAAAGCAAAACAAGGGCAAGATGTTTACAATGTTCTTGTGAATTTCAAATCTGCTTCTTTCCTGTTGTTGCCATTCTCTGAACTCTATCAAGCCTTGTTTTGGCAGCACTTGCTGCACCCCCTACAGCCCACATCCCTTAGCTACCTAGGACTGCAGGGTCAGACTACAAGGTCAAGCTTATAACCATAGCCTTTTGGTTATAATTGTGCTGGGAGGGCTTTGCCCTCCTAGCTGGGACTTGTATGTGGCTTTGCCACAAATCAGTCCAAGGCTTGATCCTGTCCGAATGCTATAGCCACTCTCCACAGACAGTATCTTCAATAAATGGTGTTGGGAAAATTAGGCAAGTACTTGCAAGGAAATGGAACTAGACCACCAACTTACATCTCACCAATAATCTTAAAGTGCAATATCTGTTGTTCAATACATCATAGGATTGTATAGATGCCACTCTTAAATTTGATGACTCTCAAATTTATAGTGACTCTCAACTGTGGTTAATCTATTTATGTATAGTGAGTTTTATTTTTAGCTTAATAATAACACAAATAAAAAAATTGTTCTGCACTTAGCCTATTGCAAAGGTTTCTTAATGGAAGGGTATAAATCATGTCATATTTTTTCACTCCCACACAACACTAGCCATGTGCTTATGTAACATTGCATATGCTGAAATATAAAATAGCTATCCAAGACTGTTTTGAATTGCTGCGTTCTAGACTGTAGAATATAGCTTTTTTATCTTTCCTGAGATGAGATAAATGACAAGGATGTGGCTCATGTATAAAATCTAATCATATTAATTTTCTATATGGACATTATTTTATAAAGTAAAATTCAATGTCATTGCTGCCCTTGCTAGCTATATGGAGAAATACAAGCACTATAATTAACAATAAGTTTATTTTCTAGCATACTAGGCAGAAATGTAGCCCCCATAGGAAGATAAAAATGGAAAGCAAATTAAAATGGATTTGCGCCAGTACAATGCTAAATCAATATCTGGCACTCATAGACCTGCTTAGCAAAGGTTCTGTAGCTATTCAGCAATCTTATTACTTCTACCAAATGACCAAATGCTACCTATGCATATTTACAGATAAGGCAAAGAATAAAATCACAAAAGAAAAAGGCTAAAAGCAATTCTCAAAATTGTTAATATTAACAAGAAACATCTTTTCTATCAGAATTATAATTACATATTATCCTACATTATTATTCTTTTTGAATTAGAAACACTTTCCAGGATTTTTTATTTGTACACTCAAAGGTTAGTTTGGTTTCTAAAAATTGGGAATGACAGCATCTTCAGCATTAAGGGTGGCACATGATGTCTTATAAAGATTACGTTATCTAATCCCATTTTCACAATGTTTGGCTCAACTCTGCACTAATATATGTAGTCCAACTAAAACTTTCAGTGCATATAATTCTCCTTTTTGTAGCGACAGGTTCAGGATTATGTGTGTGAAGAGTAACCCATTTCTCTATTAAATGTTCAATGAAAGAAGTCTTGCCCTGACCGGTTTGGCTCAGTGAATAGAGCGTCGGCCTGCAGACTGAAAGGTCCCAGGTTCAATTCCGGTCAAGGGTATGTACCTTGGTTGCGGGCACATCCCCAGTAGGGGGTGTTCAGGAGGCAGCTGATGGATGTTTCTCTCTCATTGATGTTTCTAACTCTCTATCCCTCTCCCTTCCTCTCTGTAAGAAATCAATAAAATTGCCCTAACCAGTTTGGCTCAGTGGATAGAGCGTCAGTCTGCAGACTGAAAGGTCCCAGGTTCGATTCCGGTCAAGGGCATGTACCTTGGTTGCGGGCACATCCCCAGTAGAAAGTGTGCAGGAGGCAGCTGATCGATGTTTCTCTCTCATTGATGTTTCTAACTCTCTATCCCTCTCCTTTCCTCTCTGTAAAAACTCAATAAAATATATTTTTTAAAAAAATAAATGAAAGAAGTCTCTCCTGCCATATGGAAATCAGTGATATGACTGAATTGCCGGATAAAGCCTTATTTGTAGCCTTCTCTATTTCTGAATTTTTCAATTATGTGAGCAAATAACTTTGTCTTATTCTTTAGACCAGGGGTGGAGAATCTTTTTTTCTGCCAAGGGCCATATATATATATATATATATATATATATATATATATATATAACATCATTCACAGGCCATACAAAATTATTACAAGTTGAAAATTAGCCTGGATTTATTTGGTCAAACATACAATTAACTCACCCCTAATGCCTTGGCAGGGCCAGACCAAATCATTTTGCTGGCCTAATATAGCCAGTGGGCCAGACATTCCCCACCCTGTTTTAGACCATTGGAGTAGGGTCTTCTAACAAATGCAATTGAAAAATATATGTACTGTGTACTTTTTAATACCTGTTGTGATAAAATTATTCTAAATATATACTAAATATTTCCGAAGATCCAGCATCTTTTTTAGAATTGTTTTTAATCCTTACCCAAGGATATGTTTTATTGATTTTAGAGAGAGAGGAAGGGAGAGGGAGAGAAGGAGACATTGGTGTGAGAGGCAACCATCCATTGGTTGCCTCTTGTACATGCCCCTACCAGGAATCCAACCAGCGCCCTTTCAGTGTATGGGACAACCCTCAAACCAACTGAGCCACACTGGCCAAGACAACACCAACTTTTTAAGGACTCATTAAAGGTTTAAAATAATTGTGATAAAATTCTATAAACTGTGATTTTTCAGCCTGGATTATCTCACTTTGACAGTACTTTAGTGTGTTTCTTAAAACTTTTAAGCATCTGGATATTGATTTTGGACCTCATACTTCAGAGGTGCTTTTACATGTGCCACCGACGGACATTTTATTTCTTAATCATTTGGCGTAGGGAGGTGTAATTCTGCACCACCCTACCCTATTGGATATAACTAGTGGTTTACCTCTGATTGATGTTTTCATTCCTTTTTATATTCACCTGTTGTCCATGTGTTGTCACAGCTTTAAGCTATTATAAAATATTTAAACTATTGTAAGATTTTAAATTATTTATTATTTTAGCCAGGCTTGTTTTCTACTGCTCTATATTTAGGCTAATTACATAGGTTGGATTTGAGATTGAACTTTCATAAAATAGTGCCTTGGCATAGTTTTTCTCCAAAGGAATGAGAATGTGGCATAAATGATAGAAGAAGCATTTTTCAGAACTTTGCTTAAATTTAATGATTTCCCTCATTTGAGCACCAAGTCATGAGTTCTGACATAGCTAATGAGAAGTGTCATAGTGGAAGCCAAGAAAAATCATTGGCAATTATTAGATTTTAATTTTTATATTTTTGAGCTAGTTATAAGACAGAAACATTTCGAGAAGAATTACAATTAGGTTTCTGAGACTAGGTTGATGTGTTCAAACTTAGGGAATGTGGACTGGAGGAAAGGGATTGCAGAATTGTAAAGCAGGCAACCTACATGGGCATTATGCAAGACCTTTGAAAGGGAGGCCTCCCAACCAGGATAGCCTCTGGTGTGTGTGAAAGAGAAGAGAGAGAAAGAGAGAGAGAGAGAGAGAGAGAGAGAGAGAGAGAGAGAGAGAGAGAATGTGTGTGTGAGAGACTCTAGAACAATGCATTCCTTAGCCCAAGGTAAGAGTAGGAATAATGACATACAAGCAGGAGGAGCCTATATGTTTTTCCTTTAATACCAAATACACAGAAAAGCATCTGAGAGTGGTATGGAAGTGATGGCTTGCAAACATGGAAAACATTTTTTCAGCAAAGAGCATATGGCAGTCACTACATAAAACAATGGGTTTCAGAAATTTTCTGAATCTCTTGGTCTTGTCATCCTTCCATGATAATGTTCTTAGTTTGGATCTGTGGTATATAAAAATACAAACAAAAGGCTGAAGAATGACCAGCCCTCATATTGAATTAGGCTATGCAAAGGATGAGGGGTGGGGAGAGAAAAGACAAAAATCAGTGTTGAATATTCTGTGCAAAATTTTAATAGTTATAATATGATCACTGAAGAACACTAAGATATATGCCCATTAAATCATTTTGATATGAGGTAAGGGAGAGAAGATTGGCTCTCTGCAGTGGCAATGATTTTTGACCCAGAAGCAGTAATAAAATGGATCACCTTGTTGGTGCCAAGTGTCTCTATGCCCATATTTTTCTCTAAAAAGAATACAAATAATGGAGAAGGCAGAATACTCTAATTGTTAATATTGGTCTGGTTACACAGTAACAGAGATGCAGCAAAAGTTTTAGGTATTGCAAATCTCCTAGTGTCTTATTTTAAAATGTCTTACTTTTAAAATGTTCCAAGAAAAGAACTAGCCTGAAAAAAAAGGAGGTTATCTGCTTCACTAAGCATGTATTCTGATGAAGTTTCCAGGAACTTACGAGGTTCACAGAAGCCTTTTAGAGAACATTAGAGAAATAGATAAGAGAGTAACTGACATTCACTAAGGGGCTGGAAAGGCAGTGGAAAGGCCATAAGGCATAGAGACAGAACAGCACAGTAAGTAAGAGCAAGCACTCATGGTTAGGCTATCTGAGTTCAAGCCCTTATTGGCTCTGTGACCTTGAGTCAATTATTTATAACCTCCTCTTACATTGTTTTGCATTGAACAATGACATACATATGAGAAGTGCTTAGGACTGTGTTTGGCACATGAAAGTGGGTAAAGATTTTAATTGTTAATATTTAAAATAATAGGATCAAAATCAGACATTTATTTTTTGTGATTTACTAGTAGTATGTACCTACCTTTCTAATCCTTATTTCCGCTGTTATGTCTAGGTAATAATTTAACAGATTTCCTCAATGTCTGATGTTTAAATTGCAAATTTAGTACATGACATGAAAATTGCATATAATCAGAATACCCTGAAAGACAAATTTATCTTAAAGTTCTCTATACGTGTACTAACACACTGTACTTTGCCCCATCAATATTAAACTGAGTGCTTTGACTAATATTTTAAACTATTAATCATTAGCCGAGTAGTTTGTTGCATGAAGGCATGCTATACAACAACAGAAAGACTTTTAAAAAAAATAATCCTCACCCAAGAATATGTGCCCTGACTGGGAACCGAATCTTCAACCTTTTGGTGAACAAGATGATGCTCCAACCAACGGAGCCACCAAGCCATGGCTCAACCAAAAAAAAAAACACAACACTTTTAATGCAGAGAATACAGTCCTGAGAATCTATACTTAAATTTTTGATCATGTAAGTGTGAGAATGAGCAAGAAAAATCTAAAAGGTTTCAGTTTATTGAGACTTCAAGGCATTGCCTGACTTGTAGTAAGAACACAAGGGTACATTCTGGGGAAATAACAAAGGGAGAAAATACAGAGATACAGTGAAAAATTATATTTAGTCTTCAGTATGAGCCATCCCAAGAGGTGCCTGGGTGGTATGCAAATTACTTTGAGTTAAAGGAA
Organism: Myotis lucifugus; assembly: GCF_000147115.1. Taxonomy (NCBI): domain Eukaryota; kingdom Metazoa; phylum Chordata; class Mammalia; order Chiroptera; family Vespertilionidae; genus Myotis; species Myotis lucifugus. The sequence goes on from NW_005871072.1 coordinate 135,241, forward strand.
GTTTTAACTTCAGGCTGAAGAAAAACTTCTGCCCCTTCCTGTAATTACTCCAAAGAACCTAAATTAGGAGCCTTATTCATAATCAGAGATAATCTCTTTTGACCTACCTACAGCAGAGCAAACTCCTCTTCACCGAATGTCTGTTCTTCCTGTCCTGCAATGGCCCTGTGAAGCCCAAAGTGCATTGCCTCATCCCCAGCTCAGGATGTCTCAATCCCCTTTCTACTCTGGAACTTCTCATGTATGCAGGGTGCCCATATGTATTAAATTTGGCTATTTTCTCTTGTTAATCTTTTTCATATTTATTTAATTACTAGACCAGCCAGAAGAATCTTGAGAGTAGAGGAAGTTTTGTTTAACCTTCATATCTGAATTTATTGAAAAAAATTCTAAAAATAGGTGAGTCATATGTAGATTTGAGCAATAATAATCTCATCAAAAAAGAACTGGTTAGCATAGAAAGGAGAGTTCATTTCCTATCAAATTTGAACTAGGATTTTTTCACACTAAAATGATTGCCAAGAAACTATATGTAGAAATAAATTATTTTATTATATTCTAAAAAATTGTAAGTCAATATGAGTTTTCTTTTACCTTATTATTTAACTGTACTAGAGATAAGTTATAACTGATAAATATATTAGCTATATTCACAGTAAACAATATTTAAAAATTATTAAGACTTGCTTTTATATTTTTATGATGAATATTCTCTAATAAGTTATATAGAATGTGAAAGTTATAAACTATTATTTAATAAAGATACTACTAACTTGGCAAATTTGCCATTGTATACAATACAGTATATGTTAAGATATCCAATAGTAATTTAAAATTAAAATTTGCCCTGCTGGTGTAGCTCAGTGATTGAGCATTAACCTATGAACCAGAAGGTCACGGTTGAATTCCAGGTCAGGGCACATGCTCAGGTCATGAGCTCGATCCCCAGTGTGGGATGTGCAGAAGGAAGCCAATCAATGATTCTCTCTCATCATTGATTTCTATCTATCTCTCTCCCCCTTTCCCTTCCTCTCAGAAATCAATAAAAAAATATTTTTAAGATTAAAATTTAATGTACCTACAAGTGTGAATAAGTATTACAGAATAAAAATTACCAATTATTGACTCTTGCCACTTCACTATCCTACTCTTTTCTTTATCTGGTTTTCACCAGCTATCAAAATGCAGTTTGCTCAGCTTATTGTTAACAAATTTTGCACTTAGCTAGCAGTCTTCCTTTCTGTTTCACATTATGTCCAAAATTGTGAGTAAATTTATGTGTAGATACATAATCCTCTCATTTTCTACACTCTCAGTTTCTAGTTCTTACCTTTAATAAATTGTTCTTTCATCCTTATGTCACCCATTCCCTTATTTCTTGGGCCTTGTTACCAAGTATACTTGCTCGATATTAAAAATAATTAATTTGCACATTTGCTTCCAGATTATATTTAAAAACTTATTCTGAAAGTCCTTTCATTTCACTGGAAAACAATGCATTGGGTCTTTCATTTTTTCTAAGTGCAATCAGCAGTTCATTTTATTTCTTTATTAGGGAGAGAGAGAGAATAAGAGAGAGAGGGAGGGAGGGGGAGAGAGAGAGAGAGAGAGAGAGAGAGAGAGAGAGAGAGAGAATTGTTGTTCTATTTATTTATCATTCATTCATTGGTTGATTCTTGTATGTGCCCTGACTGGAGATGGGACCTGAAACCTTGGTGTTTCAAGACAACAAGACATTCTTGCCAACTGAGCTAACGGGCCAGGGCAATAAACAATTCCTTTCTCTCTCATACAAACATTTTCACTCTGTCAATGGGATTATTTTGAACCTACTCAAAATATAGCATCCTCTGCTTTTTTAAAAAGAAAAAATCATAAAATGTTATGTACTTTTTTATATCCCATTCACAAACTATGTGTTCTAATATAGTCTCTATTCCCATCACGCCACCAAAAAATGTCTAAGTTCACCAATGCACTCTTTTATGTTATGTTCAGTGAACATTTTTAAAGAATTCATTTTATCTGACACTTCAACAAAACTGAATACTCTCTTCTTGGTTTTTATACCATAACAGTATGTAGGCTTACTCCTACCTCTCTGGCAAATTTTCTTACTCTCTCCTACAGAATAAAATGATCACTAAATATTGGAGTTGCGCAATGCTCAAGCCATATGATATCCTTAGGGATTTTATTACACAGTGTTCACTTGTGCCAATCTGCAACATCCCCACAAGACTTAGAGGCCCAGGAAAACCAATGCAAACAGGAGGCTCCTGCTGGCTGCTGGGCAGCAAGTAATCCCATTGTCTATCTTTGATCTAGGAGTCTATAACAATCTGTCACATATATGACACAGGGCAATCTGTGATATTGTGATTTGTAATAAAGAAGTATTTGGTCTTCATCCTATACCCGGAGTAGTTTCTCCTAAAACCCTTGGAATTTCCAAGAGCAATAAAAGTGACTTTTTAAATTTATAACAAGCCTCTTTCAACCACACCTGAGTTTAGGTCAATGAGGTGACTTTTAGAAAGCCCCAAGGAAGGAGGCTGGTTGCCAGGGGAACCAACCTCGTGATTAGAGGGTTAGAACTTCCCTTCCCACCCCTTAATCTATAGAGTGGCCAGAAATTCAGAAGGTAAGTAGTGCAGGAGAGTACAGACAGTTGCGAAGACACTCCAGGGGTGTTTTTCCTCTGCACAGTCTATCACATTAGCTTGCAACTATAGTAAAAGCTGACACCGAGTTGTTGACAAGAACATAGGCTCCTGGAACATAGGACTGGGGAATTTGACCTATCTGTATGTAATTGCCTTAAATATTCTTCATAACTATGTGAAGAAAAAATAGATACACAGGATAACAAAATATTGTTTGATCTTGAAGTTAGGTAGAAGTAGCTATAGTAAGGAACACTTTTTCTGTTTTTCTTTAGAAATATTGCTGAGGCCATAACAACCTAAATATAAATAGGAAATATTTATATTGCATATGTCTACATATATATTTAATTTGCAAAGAATATGTGTTTTAAATGTTGTCTTGGAAATAAGAGTAGTGATTAATTAAAAAGCACTGTCAACAAACAATATTACATCCAAAAATGTACATTATTTTATATAATGATCAGAGAAAAACTTTCCTTTTCTCAACTTATAATTTTGTTTGTTGATGTATATCACAAACACTAATGAAAATGATAACATTGTACCAAAATGGTCAGTTATATTACATTTATAGAGTAGGGAACATTTAAAATCAGTATTTTCCAGCCTGAATGTAGGTTTTGAAAGAATCTTTTTTTAGCCGGGCATGTTTGAATCACCTGATTGGTCCTCAGGTTGACCTGTGTTCATGTACGTACCTTTTCATCTATTCAGAGCTATGTTGGGTAGTAGCTCGCATAGATAAACATTCGAGATTTTCTTTATTTATCTTTTCCTTGCAATTTTTTTATTATTATCTTTACCCTGTCCTACTGCTATGCAGGTTATATTGATGAAACATAACATGTTTGTTTAAACTGACATTGATTTTTAAATCAACACTGATTTTGAACAGAGCTACCCTTTCAAGCTTCAACTTAATTTATATTGATTTTTTTGACTCTGTTATGTACAGCAACCGGTATCTTTCCTATTATAGACCAAGAACATAAAATGTACTCAATATAATACTATGATTTGCAATTTAATTATAAACAATTTTTATTTCCCTAATTAATTCTTAACATTATGTAAAATTATACTTTAGACTATTTCAAAATATTTATAAGTATTTTTATTTTATTACGGGCACTGAACTTCTTCAGGAAGGGAGCCTGGTAGTCTGGCATATAAAGGGAATATTAGACTAATCAGAAACCCTATGAAATTGTGGGTTTAAATTATACTTATCTGAGAATTGTGTTTGTAAAGTTGTTTTTCTTAGAGATGAAATTCATAACTGATAATAAAAAATAACATTAAAAGTGCATCCCATTACTTCCCACACATTTGAAAAACTTAAATCCAATTATATATAAGGGTTCTACTCTCTTGCTTAACATGCCTGAGATTACCTATAAAAAAATAGCTGGAACCACAGATCTGTTGCTAATAAAAATGCTTATTTAAATATTTTCATAACATTATTATTTTTCTATTTAATTGTACATTATTTTAAAAATTTTGTATATGCTAGACAATTTGTTATAAATAGTTAAATTAAAATGATGTCTGTTTTCTTGGAGTTTGCATTTTGGTGGTAGAGATTAATACAAAACAACATTTTATTTATTAAGCAAAACAAAAATATAAAACCACAAGTGTAGTAAATGACAAGAAAAGAGCCGAAACCGGTTTGGCTCAGTGGATAGAGCGTCGGCCTGCGGACTGAAGGGTCCCAGGTTCGATTCCGGTCAAGGGCGTGTGCCTGGGTTGCGGGCACATCCCCAGTGGGAGATGTGCAGGAGGCAGCTGATCGGTGTTTCTCTCTCGTCGATGTTTCTGGCTCTCTCTCTCCCTTCCTCTCTGTAAAAAATCAATAAAATATATTTTTAAAAAAATGACAAGAAAAGAAGTTAAATAAATATTACATCATTAATTTGATTTAGATCATAGATAAGCCCAGAGAGTTAAACTCCAGAACAATCTGCAGCAACTTGTAGCTGTACTGTCTCCTATGTTAGGTAGATAACAATGAAGAAGAGAGGGATTTTGATTTCAGACAGAAGACATGGCATGGGGTATCACTGTAGTGTGTGTGAGGGGGGTAGTGTGTACATCATGATCATTATGTCTCTATAGGTGAGAAGTCGCTTGGAAGTGATCAAAAGTGGATGACAGAAGACAATTTAAGGAGTATTTTGTAAATTAGGCAATGATAGCAGCCTGACTATGGAAGTGGTGGTAAGGATAAGGTGAAATTGATAGAAATTGATGGTGTGTGTGTGTACCCATGTCTGCATGCATGAGTATTTTTACTAAAACAAACTGGAAAACTGATCAAATACACATGGAAGGTAACAGGAAAAAAAATTTAATTTGTACATATATGGTTTACCTAGTTGAATGTTTAGTAATGATGATAACTGAGGTGAAGAAAGAAAATACGCTGGGAGATAGATGATTATGAGTTTGTCTTTGGGAATTCTTGGTTTAGATATTTTAAAAATATGAAATATACAAGGAGAGGTATGGGCCTACAATTCTTTATTTTGCTGTTTGAGATTTAAAATTCCTTGAAAATAAAATTATTTGTTCTCCTAAATTTATAGTAACTTATTTGGGACTAAAGCAATCTAAATTAACATGAAGCTATATAGTTGTTCCCTTTTAAATTAAGCTCACTTACTGTAAAATTTTACAAAATTTGGAAGTGCTTCATTTACTGGCTATGATTTCCATAATATCCAGGGTATGGGCCTACATAAAATCTGAAAGCTATTTAATTTTATGTTCACAAAGTCCAATGATTTAAATAAGGTGTTTAAATCTATAATGTGTAACAGTTGTATTCACAGGTCTGGAATATAGAGAAGAAAACAAGGCTACAGAAACAAACTTGTGATTTATTTGCTAGAGAGAACATGGAGCCGAAAGGGAACAAGGTCTAGTGCCAAAAGTAGAATCACAACATCTGAAGGAGCTTCTGATGCATTTTGTATGTTAACACTTTACTAGATTTATGGTTTGCAAATCTTTCTCCCATTCCATCGGTTGCCTTTTTAATCTGCTCTTTCCTTTGCTAGGCAGATACATTTTATTCTGACATGACAAGATCAAGGTCATAAAACTTTCCCACTATGTGTTCCAACAGGCATATGAAAAGATCCCTAATGTCACTTTTTAACAGGGAAATGCAAAACAAAACCACAATGAGATATCACCCAAGCCTGTTAGAATGGTGATTATCAAAAACAACAAAGGACAAGTGTTGGCAGGATGTGAAAAATTTGTAACTATTGTACACTGTTGTTGAATGCAAAATAGTGCAGCTTCTATGGAAAACAGTATGGAGTTTTCTCAAAAAAAAATTAAGAATAGAACCACCACATCATCCACCAAAAGCACACCTGGTTATCTAATCCGAAAGATTGAAGTTAGGATCTTGAAGAGATATAAGCACTCCCATGTTCATTGAAGCACTGTTTACAATAGCCAAGATGTGGATACAATCTAAATGTCCATAGCAGCTTAATAGGCAAAGAAAATGTGGTATATGAATACAATAGAATAGTGTTCAGCCTGTAATATATGACATTATGGGTGAACTTTGAGAAAATTATGCTAACTTAAGCCAGTCACAGAAAGACAAATATTGCCTTTTTCCATTTATGTGCGGTACCTAAAATAGTCATAGAAGCAGAGAGTATAATGGTGGTTGCCAGGGGTTGGGGGGAATCATTGGGGAGTGACTAATCGCCAGGTATAAAATTTCACTTATACAAGATGAGTAAGGCCTAGAGGTGTGCCATGAAACATTGCGCCTGTCATTAACAGTAGCGTTGTGCACTTAAAAATCTGTTAAGAGAGTAAAATCTAATGTTAATTGTTCTCATCAAAGTAAAATAAAGGCAAAAAAGAAAGAAGTAGTTAGCAGTGTTTAACACTGCTGAGAAGACAAGTTTAGGATTTTAAAATGTCTTTTTAAAATGTATGTTGAAGAAATCATTGTTAGCTTGGTGAGAGATAGATAAGGGGAGGGATGAGAAACAAGCCAAATTGCAGGTGTGAATGGCAAGACAATAATAGGGTAATGTAAACTAAATCTATGAAGACTCCTCAATGTATTTCTTGTGTTTTCAAAAATGTTACCTTGGAAATTACTTACACCATGAAAAATATAACTTAGTCAGCACAGGAAGCAAGCTAGAGTAGGGTAACAGCATTTTGTCACATTATAAATTTCAACTGTAGACATAAAGGGATTTAAATGACTATTATCATTAGTATTGTGATCACAGCAAACATTTTTAATAAGAACCTATATTAACTGAGACATTTTTAAGCATAATATTTCATTGAACACATTCTACAACAATTATTATAAAGACATCCCTATTTTAAAGATAAAGAAATTAATCTCAAAACTAATCATTAGCAAAAAGTAATAACACTAATAATAATTAACTTTCCCACAATGGGAAGGCAAACATTTTTAAATTAAGATCTTTCTAAATCTAAAATGAGCATTCTCCCAATAAATGAACTGCTTTCCTTTTAGACCTTAAATATTTGCAGATATATATTAATTCCAAGTTATTGCATTGCCATTTTGCAATGCATTTCCTTTCTGTAATTTCTAATTCATATCATGATTTCAATAGTGCCCCAGGGGTTTATAACACTGCTGAGATGCAGGAGTGAATGCTGGACACCAGGAAATTAGAAGGACATCAGAGACAATCTCAATGTATCTGAGCTTTTAATATCTGTTATCATAGGGAATAACCCAGTGACTTTTTAATAACAGTGCTAACATGTAGCATTTACGTAAAGAATGAAAAGCCAAGACACTAACTAATTAAATGTTTAAAGAAATTGTTTTTTGATTACTAGTAATGGTAGCTTTTATTTTTAGTAGTTAGGAAAAGGTTACTGAGAAAAGTACAGGTGATACCACTTTGTTTTTGTTTTTATGTGTTTTACGGTTGTAAATGTTAAAATTTAGAGTCAGGTGATATTTGTGAAACTATGTTTTTGTGATTTTAAGGTATGGTCCACAACCCTTGCTCTTATTAGACATTTAAAATTCCATGCTATCTTGCCCGGCTGGAGTAGCTCAATGGTTGACCTATGCACCAGGAGGTCACTGTCTGATTCCCGGACAGGGCACATGCCAGGGTTGTGGGCTTGATCCCCAATGGGGGCGTGCAGGAGGCAGCCGATCAATGATTCTCTCTCACCATTGATGTTTCTATCTCTCTCTCCCTTTCCCTTCCTCTTTGAAATCAATAAAAATACAAATTATAAATAAATAATAATAAAATTCCAAGCTATCTTGACAAAGACTTTTTGGTATCTTCCTGGAAGTCATTATCAAAGCCAACGCTTTTCCAGGCTTAGCCAAGCTAAAGTGTTGTCTTCAATCTTCTTCAAAAAGGTTTATTTGAGGTCAATGGACATTCTGCTCCATGAAGGCAGGTGTTATGAATCATTCAGACGTCAGTGTGTTTCTCATACGTCCTCATCTTTGTAACTCCTGATGGGATCGCCCCAAATGTCTCAATGTAATTGTACTAGACAATGAGGATTTTGTTGCTGTGAAATATTTATCTAAAACTTTAGGTAAAACAAAGATGACTAAGCAGCTTAGTAGCTTTGTCAGGACAAGAATTGCAAAGTGATAGATCATAAATGATTAGTTTAGTATCCCTGAAAACAGGGTGCATGAGGTATAAGGGGATGGTCAAACCTGAACTTACATAGCAAAAATATAAAATCAGAAATTATATTTTTGATATGTGAATTAGAATATTAGCTCATTCAGATTATAGAATACTATTGAAGATGGTATATATAGGAGTTACTATTTTTGTATTTTACATACCAATACAAATGGTAGTGTTTCCACAACTGTGGATACATGTTTTCTACGGCATTACATTGTATTATTCACTTATTATAAACTAGAGGCCCGGTGCACAAAAATTTGTGCACGGGGGGGGGGTCCCTCAGCCCGGCCTGTGCCCTCTCCCAGTCTGGAACCCCTCAGGGGATGACCACCTGCTGGCTTAGGCCCGCTGCTCCCCAGGGGAGTGGGCTTAAGCTGGCAATCAGACATCCTTAGCGCTGCTGAGGAGGCAGGAGAGGCTCCCACCACCACCGCTGTACTGGCAGATATCAGCCTGGCTTGTGGCTGAGCAGAATTCCTCCCATGTGAGAGCACCCTGACCACCAGAGGGCAACTCCTACATTGAGCGTCTCCCCCCTGGTGGTCAATGTGTGTCATAGTGACCAGTCATTCCCAGTCGTTCTGCTGTTAGGGTCAGTTTGCATATTACCCTGTTACTATATAGGATAGAGGCCTGGTGCACAGGTGGGGGCCTGCTGGTTTGCCCTGAAGGGTGTCTCGGATCAGGGTGGGGGTCCCACTTGGGTGCCTGGCCAGCCTGGATGAGGGGATGATGGCTGTTTGCAGCTGGTCACACCCCCTTCAGGGTGGGGGTCCCCACTGGGGTGCCTGGCCAGTCTGGGTGAGGGGCTGAGGGCCGTTTTCAAGCTGGCGGGTGATTGAAGCTCCCAACCTCTCCTTTTTTTCTTTTTTTTTTTATTCTGAGATTTATTTACCTTCTATGGCTGTCACTGGAGCTGAGAGCCAGCTTTAGCTCTGAGGCTCAGCTCCAGCTCTGAGACCTCAGCTGCAGAAAGCAGGTATCTGGGTTTGTTTGGCTTCTATAATTGAAACACTGTTGCAGCTCCAGCTCTGAGGCCCAGCTGGCTGAAAGCAGGTTTCTGGGGTTTGTTTAGCTTCTATAATTGCAACATTGTTTCTTAGAGTGGAGCTCAGAGGCCAGCAGCGGCAGGCGGGGAACCTTGGCTTCCTCCATCCCTGGAGCAAGCAAGCCTCCTGTTCGCTTCAGTGCCTGGCTGCCGGCCGCCATCTTGGTTGGCAGTTAATTTGCATATCGCCCTGATTAGCCAATGGGAAGCATGTCAGAGGTACGGTTAAATACCATGTTTGTTTATTATTAGATAGGATAATATCAGATAATTAATAAAAATCCTTAATAATTGTAATAAGTATGTCCTTATCATATAATGAGTGTTCCACATATTCTTACCTGATCAGTTGTGCTAATCTTATCATTGTGTGTAGCTATCCTATATAATAAAGAGGTAATATGCTAATTGTCATGCCCTCACAAGATGGCAGCACCCACAGCCACAAGATGGTGGCACCCAGTCCTCTCAGTCCTATGGGGGAAGGGGGCGGGGGTTGGTAGGCGTGTGGCGTGGCCAGCCCATCCCCAAGTGGGTCTGGCTGCTCCGCGCACCTGCTGATGGAGTTCCCCAGTGCCCTCAGCCCCGCCAGCAGTGAATTTTCTTTTTAAAAAATCCTTACCCAAGGATATTATTATTTCTTTTAGATTATCTGTTCTCGGGAGCAGGCCTAAGTCAGCAGGTGGGCATCCCCCAAGGGTTCCATACTGTGAGAAGGCGCAGGCTGGGCTGAGGGACCCCCGTGTGCATGAATTTTCATGCACCAGGCCTCTAGTTTACATATAATAAAGACAAAATATTACATTAACAATTAGATTGTTGAGTACACTGTATAAATCAAAAATAATTAAAGAAAGTATTAAACTAGTATTTTGTTTAGTACATAAACTCGAAAAATGGCAAACCATATTAATGCATGTAACTATTTTGCCATATGTATAATAGGCAAGTTTTATTTCAGAATCACCAAATTTTAAGTTGAGGTACCAAACTTGTAATTTTAGGACGATTGCTCCATTCTATAGTACACTTCACCCATAGGCCTGAGAAAATGTACCACACTGATTCATAACTATTTTGGCATTACCATTTTCTTTCAAATATATGAACATATTTAATTTCTGTGTCTGTATTGCATGAAGAAGTATTAAAATTTTATTAAAGACATAAAACATTTACATTTAATTTTACAAGATATATTGTTTTTAAAAAGTACTTAAGCTGCCTTTACTTTGTTGAGTACACCTTGAAAGTCTGCCGAAATATTATTTGTCTGATTAGATCAATGACATGAGTATTTACCTCACTTATATATTCAGAAAATTCATGTGCATGCCTCTGTGTGTGTTTGTGTTTGTGTGTGTGAGAGAGAGAGAGAGAGAGAGAGAGAGAGAGAGAGAGAGAGAGAAATTGTTAAAACAAAAATCACTCTGAGTATTATAGAAAGATGGGATTTAATACTGAGCCTAACATATGTACATTAAAGAACATAGAAGGGAGGGATCATTGCTATATATTAAAGACACTCTGATACAGTTAACCCTTTTGGGAACTCAGTATCAGTTCATATTAAATTTTCAGCAACAGTAATTGCAATAGCAGCTTCTCTAACTAAAAGGATCTAAAAAATCATTGAATAAAAAATATACATTCTTCCATTAACAATGAAAAGGGTCCAATTCCTATTAATATGCTTATCTACCTTGCGGTAATATCTTTTTCTCCTCCAGTACATACAGAATCCCTATTGGATATTTTGTAACTTTATGGTTAGTACTTCATACACATTGTCATTTGATATTCTGTGATTTAATGCAAAGTACTATATTTTCAAGAGGAAGTTACCAGGAAAACATATGTAAGTATATATATAAGCAAACAACAGAACCACAAAATATTTAGATAAATTATGCAACAATTCAAATGGACATTGCTAATATATCTCTCCCTCCTTCACTTCCTTTACCTTCTCCCTCACCTCCTCCTCCTCTTTCTTCTTCACATGAGATGGTGCCCTTTGCCCTCAGTCAATATGGTTGATTCATCTAGTATCTTATCTGATAAGGAGTTCTAAACCTTCATTCTTTAAAAGTATGAATTATTAATACTCCTGCTAATATTTGTTGTATTAGGTAACTTTTTACATCAGACATGTAAGTAATAAAAGACATTATAGATAACTAGAGGCCCAGTGCATGAAATTCATGCATGGGTAGGGTCCCTAGGCCTGGCCTGCAATCAGGGCCGATCTGTGGGGCAAATGGTAGGGTGATCGGGGGGGCCCCCACTGACACCTGCCTTGGCTGGCCTGGGGCCTGAGGGCTGGGGGCAGCTACTGCATGGAGCTTCTTTCTCCTGGTGGTCAGTGCACATCATAGCAACTGGTCATCCCACTGTTTGGTTGATTTGCATATTAGGCTTTTATTATATAGGATCGCCTGAATTCCAGACAGATTGCACTTATTTCATTGTGCAACTGCAGTTCCATTTGCCCAGGATAATCAGAATCAGTTACCCAGCTGTAGAGAAATTTCTTTTGCCTGTTACATGATATGAACAACTGGAATGGGTCAGATAGCAGCAGTCTTAACATCCAGTTCAATGGACTCATTGTTATATTTTGGTAAAATTATTCTCCTTTAAGAACTAAATCAGTAGAGTCCAAAAATTCAGGGGAGTCAAAAAATTTCCAATCATCTTATTAAATTTAATAGGAAAATTTCCCTATTCTCCTTATAATAATTCTATTCCTTGTTTTCTAGTTTAAGGAATATTAATGATGTTTTTTGCTAATTCAAAGGATACATTGCATTAGTAATAATGTACACCACCCTTATAAGATAAATTCTTCCAGCCAGTGATATTATTATGTCTTCACAAGGCCATGTCACAGTTCTGTGTAACATTGGGTTAAATATATGTGGTTAAGATTACAAATCCTACAGGTATGAGTACATTTCCTCATCATTTTTTCCTTGTAAAAGGGTCCTGTGATCAAGGAAGGCAAGACCACTTTCAAAGTAAGTCTTTATTCTAAGACAGAAAGATCACTGCCTTTGTCATCACATAAGAAAATAAATGTGATCACCCCACCTTCAGGCGACTGGCTTTTGTTGTTTGTAGATGTGATCTGGTGCTGGACAAATCAGCCTTTGAAAGGCTGTTGAATTCATTAGTAGCTTTCATCTCAGCTACACGGTCTTATTTCTTATGGGACCATTTAGCATGTTCTAGAGTGGAACTCTGATGTACATTGCCATTATAACAAAAATAAATAACACACAAGCAAACAAACAAAACCCTTGAAATATTTGTTCTTGGTTTAGTTATCTATATGGTGTAACACATGGAGTCAAAACAAAAATCTTCAGTGTCCTATTACATATGACAGGACATTTGTTACAAATTGCCAATAATCAGTTTGAATACAGTCCAAATACCAACTGAGCCTGTAGTTATAAGTTTGGAAAAACAAACATGTCTTGGTTACTAATGGTTGTTCTCATCAAGATATGAAAAGGAAGAGGCAAGTGTTAGCTGGTTTTAATCAGAAGTCGTAAGAAATTAGTTAAGTCAAAAAACTGAAGGAAAATCCACCTTTGGAAAACTCCCCTAGATCATAAATAGAATAAAATAAGATCAAAATAAAAGCAAACAGGAAAACACAACAAACAACAAACAAATAAACCCTCTGAGAGACAAAGGTCTATTAAAATTCAAACATGGCCACCCCCATGTGGTTACAATATGGTCGCCACAAGATGGCCGGCAGGGGAGGGCAGTTGTGGGGGATCAGACCAAGAGGGGAGGGCAGTTAGGGGCGACCAGGCCAGCAGGGGAGGGCATTTGGGAGCAACCAGGCTGACAGGAGAGGGCAGTTAGAGGTGACCAGGCCAGCAAGGGAGGGCAGTT
>NW_005871072.1:149020-152425 GCF_000147115.1 Myotis lucifugus
ACACACACACACACACAAATGCACAGATACAAAAACTAAAGTCTGTATTTTATCATTTATAGTTTTTAAATATAGCATTTACTGCCTCATCACAAACAGAAGGAAGAATATTATAATAATAAGCACTCTTGCATGTAAAGTAAAATTCCCATACAGAATTTAAAGCCAAATGAGACGTAAAACATATTTGATTAGCAAGGCAGGACCCCTGGGTTTTAGTTCATTTTTCCAGCCCCATGCTGCAATTGAGATTGTTGATGTTCACATACAAAGAGTACACTTTGTGCCATGAGGCCTGGGTTTGGCTGGAACACATGATAGCCATAAAATTCTTTTAAGGGATGTTCAAGTGGCACAAAGTGTATACTAAAGAAGAGCAAGTGGTCTACTTAGTGGCTCCCTTCTGTGCCCATATCGCAATTTCTGCTTTCTAAATGTTACTTGTTTCGTCAAAAGGAAAAGCAAGATGAAATAATATAAAAGAAAGTCTAGTGAGAGAGAAAACATTTCCTCTGGAGTGTGTGTGTGTGTGTGTGTGTGTGTGTGTGTGTGTGTGTGTTCCTCCCACTAAACACCATCTTCCCAAAAACCTCTCCTAGGTGCAGCATTGCAATCCCATTTTTCCCTGCTTTTAGACTGAGAGAGCCAATGACAGTCAAATCTCCTTCTGCAGGACAAAATGTCTCTGCATTTTGTTCTGTCTAGTTTCTAACCCAATGGATTGTTCATATTTATTTTTCTACCTCACATCAATTCACTTAGAAACAATAAGGTAAAAAATTCACCTATACAGAGTTGTTGTGATAATAATGTCTCAGGAGTTTTTGAGTGAGTGAAACCGTTACCTTAATGGATTTTACAGAAGTCAAAAAGTTATCCACATTCTGCAACCAAATTACTAGAGGAGTATATTAATCAGAAAGAGCATAACCAAAATCATTATTTTACATGTGAAAATTTAAATATTTGCCTTTATTCCAAGCATTTGGTAACAAGAAATTCATTTTGGGGGAAAAAGGTCCTCAATCCTATGCAGAAATTAAATTACATGAAAAATAGCATTGGGCAAAGGAAGAAATACTACTGTGATGCAAACTCAACATAGCCTCAGCCATTCTTTTTTTTTCTATTACAGTTTACATTAAATATTATTTTGTATTGCATAGTAGTTAGACAATCATATACTTTGCAAAGGGTTCCCCCTGATATTTCTAGTACCCACCTGGAAATATCAGGGGGAACATATGTATTTATTACAATTATTGTCTATATTTCCTATTCTGCATTTTACATCCCCCATAACTATTTTGTAACTACCAATATGTACTTCTCAATCCCTCTACCTTTTTCCCTCAGTCCCATCTGGCAACCATCAGATACAGTCAGTTCTCTGTATCTATGAGTTTGTTTCTATTTTGTTTATTTATTTTGCTCTTTAGATACTTCATATAAGTGAAATCCTATGGTATTTGTTTTTCTCTGACTGACTTATTTCACTTAGAATATTACCCTCTAGGTCCATTCATGTTGTCAAAAATGGTAAGATTTTATTCTTTTTCGTGGCCAAGTAATATTCCATTATATATATATATCACATCTTCTTTATCCAGTGTCTATAGTTGGGCAGTTGGGTTGCTTCTGTAGCTTGGCTATTGTAAATAATGCTGCAATAACATAGGGTACAAATATTTTTTTTCAAGTTAGTGTTTTGAGTTTCTTCAGTTATATCAAGCAGTTCTAGAATCAGTATTACCAATTACAGTTATTCTATACTGGGCAAAATTGCTCAGCTTTATACCCTGATCTCACTCAGTCACTGTATATAAGTTTCCCTGGAAATGAGCAAGGAGGCTCTGCATTTAAGACATATTCTCATGACTTGAGTCCTGGTGGCTGTCCGCTAAATGCATCCCTCAAGGGGGCAGCCGTTCTCCCTTGTAGAAGATATTTGGCAGTAACGCTCTGTTATTACTCATCCCTTCTGTCACTTGGATGTATTTTTTCCATATGTGTTGAGTATATGGGGTAATCCTCCAGGATTCCCTGAGCCTCTAGTCCTGAAGGCAGACTTGGAAGTGGGAGACAAATGGAACCAAGTTAAGTTCTTGCCCCAGCAGTTGATCTCCAGGACAATGGATATTCAACAGTGCCCAGGAGCATAACAGCAGTTCTTTTACAAAAGATTTATAATTCTGTGTTGCTGACGACATGCTCTTGCTTTATAACTCCTAAGACTTTGTTGTGATTTTTCAACTAGGACTTTGTACCAATTCTACAGGTCACCTTTTACCATCCCTGATAACTCGAACAGTTAAATAAAGTCTGCTCTATTCTATGGCCCAAGTAGAGAATCAGTTGCACCCCAGTCTATACCTGAAGCAGAGTTCTTTCAGGATCTTAGCCCCATGCAAAACTGCAAGCCTTTTGCTTAAATAGGTATAAGGGCTGGAGTGGATTTCTTAGGTATTAAATATGCTACCTCTAAACCTGAAGAGGCCCACCATGTATTGTGCTTCCTCCAATATGGTAAGAATTGAGATGCAATAATTTGTCTCTGACTTTGTAGAGGAACTCACAGCAAAAACTATACTCTTGACGCCTAAAAATCAAAACAAACAGAAAACTTCACAAGCCTTATTAACTTCCAGAGCATCTGTAACATAGGAAGGCCTGCAACTAGTAGCCACTTGTTCGTGGGACCAAATCAACAGAGTGTGATAGATGTGACAGATCAGTGTTGTATTATGACATATGCCAGAAACTGCAGGTCTCTTTGGATCAGATTATCACCGAGGACAATGTGACTATATACCAAGGGTCAGCAAATATTTTATGTAAATGGTTAGTTAATGGATATTTTGGGGTTTCCTGGCCACGTATAGTCTCTGTCATTTCCTCTTCATCCTCTTTTTTCCTCTCTTCCTCCCACTCCTCCTTCTCTAAACTTCAAAAATGTAAAAAGGAATTCTTAGCTTAGAGTCCCTACATGAACAGGCTGCAAGTCAAAATGGACCCACTGGCCATAGCTATGCATTAATCTACACTAATAAAAGAGAAAAATGGTAATTGGCGTACGACCGCTACCCTTCCCATTGGCTAATCAGCGTATCCTTATGCAAATTAACTGTCAGCCAAGATGGCGGCCGGCAGCCAGGCAGCTGGAAGCGAACATGAGGCTTGCTTGCTCCAGTGACTGCAGACTCCAACGGCCTCTGAGCTGGCAGTTTGAAACTTTGTAACAAATATAGCCGGCTGGGATCTCAGAGCTGAAGTTATACATTGTTTCGATTATAGAATGGCAAACAAACCAGCAGCCGAAGCCTCAGAGCTAGAGCCAGAGCTAAAGCTGGCCCAGAAGGAAAAAAAAGAAAGAAAAAAAGGAGCGGTTGGGAGCTTCAGTCAAAA
>NW_005871072.1:152525-155951 GCF_000147115.1 Myotis lucifugus
CATAGTTATCCATTAATATACATATATGTTGTTATCTCATTCCATTTGTCACTAATTTGATTCCCAACTGCCCATATTCCTTTAAATCTCTCTTCTTTTTGGTAGAGCAGACTTTTGAAGCAAGGAATTTTCCAATCTCATACTGGGGGATATAAACTTAGCTACCAGAAATGAGGAATAAAATATTAGAAGGGATTTGGGTGGGGGGAGGGGTTATCCTTCAATAAATAGACTGTCACTTACTCCTAAGTTTTCATTAATATAGCTCACTCTCAACCTGCTGCCCCTGGTGACACTTTGAGTTAAATGCACTAGTAGAAACTGGAAAGTAAGTGTGATTCTATATACTGAATTCTTCCTATTTCCCTATAGCCCTGAATTAAGCCAGGCGTTAGATAATAGAACAAAGAAGCTAAAAATTTTCTTATAAAGAATTTCAAAAAATCCTCTTGTTTTCACTGACAAAATGAACCCCTGATTGAAAAGGTCTTGGTGACTGAAATTTCTTAGATCTTTGGGAATTTTGCCATAAAGGTAAATCTGATATATATATTTGTTTTCTAGTCTCCGGCAGACATTTAAGCTTTATCTTCCTTTGTTCTGTTAACTCAGGTGCCACTACAGCTATGAATCCCTTAACAGCAGGTATACATTCTGAGAAATGCAGAGTTAGGCGATTTTGTCACTGTGCAAACATCATAAAGCACACTTGCACAAACCGAGATGGTATAGCCTTTGCTCCTAGGGTACACGCATGTACAGCATGTTACTGTACTAGGAACTACAGGTAATGTTAGCATAATGGTGGCATAATGGTAGGTATCTAAACATGTCTAAACATAGAAAAGATACTTTAAAAATACAGTATAAAAGATAAAAAATGGTACACCTGTATAAGGGGTAAGCCAGTGCCTACAAAGTCTACTACTGTAGACTTTATAAACACTGTATACTTAGGCTACACTAAATTTGCAAAAATATATTTTTTCTTTTTATAATAATAAATTGACTTAAGCTTACTGTAACATTTTTACTTTATAAATTTTTGAATTTTTTAAACTTGTCTACCTTTTTAATAACACTTAGCTTAAAACACAAACACATTGTACAGTTGTATAAATATATTTTTCTTTATATTCTTATTTTATATTAATAGCTGTGTGTATGCCTTGCACTACAATGTTATGATGGCTATGACATCATTAGGCAATAGGAATGTTTCAGCTCCATTATCATCTTATGGGACCAGAGTCCTATATGAGCTGCTATTAACTGAATCATCATTATGTAGTGCATGACTGTATTCCTTTATCCATTCCCACCTCAACACATTTTTGACACCTTTTCTTGGCTCGCTCTCTCTCTCTCTCTCTCTCTCTCTCCTCTCCCTTCCCCCCACCCCCTCATCCTGTATGTGAGTTCATGTCTTTTTCAATACTCTACTGTCACTTCAAGTGGTTTTGGAAAGAATGAAAAATAAATGATTGTTTAAGCAATTACATTTAACCAAGTAAAACAGATTAAAAATTTCACATTTGTTAAAGACTTTTTCCTCAATATTTACCAAATTGCCCTCATTCTTCCAAAATAGAAAACCAAAATACTCATCGTGTTGAAGAACATATGTGGGATTCCAAGGATATTAGTTTTTAAAAAAGCACGCCTATAAATTGGGGCATCTTATCTTGGGAAAATAAAGTGTTCAGAAGTAAGCATGTCAGACAATTTTATGTGATACATTTACCACTTTCTTTTCTTAATTTAGTGTTAACTCTGGGAGCTTTTAAAGTAAGGCATAGTATCCAAAATATTACCTTTCAAAATGTTGATATTTTAATTTTTCAGAAAACTAATACATTTAGGTAATCCCAAAATTGAATATTAATTTAAAATTTCACAGTAAGTCTTATGTTTTGACTTTTAATTCCCCAATTAAGATATATCATTTTCTATGATGAAAGATACATTGATCTTAATTATATATTTTTTCCTCTGTAGAACAATTTGCCATTGTTCAACAGTGGTCATTTTTATAATTCAATAACCCCCCATTCTGTTCTATTATAGTGATTTTGCATACATTTTTATCACATTAGATTATAGAGTACATATTATCAATATGCCACCACTGTTTATGTTAAGCTTGATCATCAAGGTGAGGTAATTTTTAGAAAAACATTTGACCTTTACAAAAAATAACACTTATGACTAAAACTATTGATAAATCAAATACTTGTTTTAAAAAGAAAATGTAGCAACTAGCCATAAATGCTGAGACATGATGTCAAGTTTTCACCATTTAGTTGAAGAATTATCTTTATTTCAAATACCTCATAGCTTTATTTCATAGGTTTATTTTTTCTTCTTCACTTATATCTAAATCACATTTACATTATGATTATTGTTATTGAATGAAAAATCATCGAAAGAAATGCTGTTAATAAAGGATAGCTATATATTTCCTATTAACAATTTAATTTATTTATTTATTTGTAACTTGTTTTGCTCATTTTGTTTTATGTATTTATTTTTATGGACCAGGTCTGTGACTATTTTGGGAAGGAATTATATCTAGAGCTAAGGTCTCCTGAATTGTGAGGTGTAAGCCCTCCATTTCACAGTCTCTTCATATATATATATATATATATATATATATATATATATATATATAGTATATACATATACATATATATGTATGTATATCTATAACAATACAACATAAATATATATTTATATACATATATAAGTGCATTTTGAATTTATCTACTGCTTTTTAACCCCCTAGCCTACTTCAAGTTGTCTTAATTGGGACCTTTAATAGTCACCTAACAAGTTATTGCACTGTTTTCCTTGCCTCACTGCAATACATTCTCCATCACAGAGCCTGTACTATTGTTTTATGATATAAATTATAGCATATAATCGTCTTCTTTAATATCTTTCATTGGCTTTCAAGTGTAGTAGCTTCTCATAGGCAACGTTTTCCTTCATGGAGCAGCCTTCTTCCTTAAAGCGTGCAAAACCTTTACAGGGAGTAGCAGGATCGAGTGATTTTCAAGGCCAATTCTGCACAATGCAGAAACTTTCTCTGATACTCAAACCTGGCCAGCTGTCACCAGAGATGTTCTTAGGAAACCACAGACTTATCAATATATGTCTGCACGCTGTTTGTTAAAAGATTTCCATTTTTTTACATAGGTTTCTCAGACCTCATACATATCACTTACATGGAAACAGCTGCATAACCATTTGCTATATTTCTTTTTTTTTCTTTCTTGATTAAGGTATTACCTATGTGTCCTTATCCCCCCATTGCCCACCACCCTCACTCATGTCCTCACCTCCCTGGTGTCTGCGTCCATTGGTTAGGCTTATATGCATGCATACAAGTCCTTTGGTTGCTAAGTTTCTTAACATTGCTTAGCA